>NC_068278.1:3980702-4103202 GCF_025860055.1 Xyrauchen texanus | reverse complement strand
ATATTCGTTCTTCTGGAGCCAGGTTAAATGAGCAAGCACTGTTACTGCATTTCTGACATAAATCAGACCCTCAGTCACCCCCTTTAGAGGTCATATACACAAATGTAGTAAATATGAACATCCATAATTATAACATAACCTGAATAAATGCACACAGTTAAGAAGACGATTATTACCTTTTGATTAAAACAAAGGTTAGTGAATGTATTCAACTCATCAATAGGTCAAAGAGACAGGGGTAAAGCTTTGGGTATCTGGACCGTTCTCTGTCTCGGGAGGTGATAAGCTTATATTAATATCCTAATTATTACTGGAAACAGGCGCTGATGTAGAACTAAAAGGCTGCTAACTTGGCACAAGGAACTGCTCCATTTTTGTGACAAAATGTTACAACCTTCAGGCGATTGAGAGAGCAGTACGCAGCTGTAAGAGAATGATCTGGCTGTAATTCACGTCACATGACATTGCGTGAATGACACGCGTACTGATTTAATTTCTTAAATTTGAATTGTTGTTTTAAATTATTAACTTATTCATTCATTAAAATATATTATGTATATACAGTAATTGCTTGTAGATAAAAGGTAAGGAGGTGAACAGGGGTGCTATGGACTTTCTTGTGGAAGCTGAGTGCCCTGCAAGCACCCTCCTAAAGTCACCCATGCATCCTGTGAAGACGGCTGAGAAAAAAAATGAAAATTGGGGCCTGTTTATAGGACTTTGATGGCAGATGAAAACAAACAGATTGATCAACATTTCCATGACATGGGCAAGTGCCCAGGGCGGCAGCTTGCCGGCAATGCCGGGGAGCGGCACGGGGCTCCCGCACAAGTTTTCTATTGCTCATTTGAACGTCACGTCAATGATATCATGTCATCGTGTGGGACTGTGGGTCAATTAACCTTGTCGGAGTGGGTGCCCTGATTCTAGTTTTTTGTGTGAGCTAGGCAGGCTGGGAAATTGTCCCACTCAGAAGTACGAGATAGGGAGGGGGTGGGGGTAGTTCAGGTCTAACCACTGGAAGCCCAAGTTAGGGGGAGCGGGGGAATCTATCAAATAGCGCACCTCTAACTTTGCACAGTACTAATGAAAATAAGTCACACTACAAAACGTTACAAAATAAAACACAATTCATTCATAATACTGTGAATATATAGTTTCACAGACATATTGTTGCATTTTTTTCTGGTTTGTATGAAATCGTTAAGAATAATATAAAACCAGACAGTCTGCACACCCCCAAGGTGAATTGGTTTAGTCTTGATTGGTTGACGGTGGTTATTATTGATGCTCCAGAGCCAAATCAACACAAATGGATAAGAAAAGGTCTAAGCCATCAGGTGCCCAGTTTAGGAAAAAGCGGGTTCTCTTCTTTATAAGTGTGTTATTCTATTTGTGTCTTTGTGTGATATAGGATTTCTGCAATGTAGTTTTATTTGTGTGTTTTTTGTTAGCAATAGGGTAGTAGTGTAATAATTTGATTCACTTTTTTATTTTGATCTATATACTACAATTTGATTCTTTTTGTCTTTGTTACTTCTTGTTTTTGATATCTATTAGTCTTATTTTTGTATATATTTTAATATGTATAGACTGTAGTTGTAAATGTTTTGATAATTTGTGTTGTTCCAAATGTCTGAATAAAAAGTAGTTAGTGCAGAATGGGCAGGGCGCCATACAAGCTAGAACCGCCACTGATGCATACAACATACATACACACATATACTTACATGTATGTAACTATAATAAGCGAACAAATGTGCAAAAGATTTGGTGTTAAGTAGCAAACTGTCAGTAAATGAGGTAGTAAATTGAATTGTTCAAAGTAGTAATGGAAATATCCATGGAAATATCAGTATATGTGTATATGCAGGAAAGTTGATGCCATGGAGTATTTTGGGATTAAGAGTCCAGATGTTGTTTAGTGCTCTCCTCTGGCAGTGCCTTCATTCAGTATCTGGACTGTTTCAGCTTGCACAATAACGTCTGCTTTTGGACATAACACATATAAGCGCGTCTTTAAAAAGTTAAGTATCAGCCAAATCTGGCCTGGAACAAATTGTTCTCTTAGGTTGTTATTTGAAATACATCCACATAAAGCTAGGCAAAGTCACTAGATAAATATGCTCTGGATGTTCCAGGTCCAGGTACACATTATGAGTCAGGTCAATAGACATTTAAGCCTTTCGATCAGTGGCCAAGGGACACCTAGCTAGCCTTCACTCGGTTCACATGACTCTGTGGAGCATCAGCAGTACGCAAGTCTTGGCGATAGATCTGCTTGGTTCGGGGGTTGTGTTTTGTGTTTATGTGGTATGCATTTGTGTAGCTTCCCTTCTTTGTCGGGGGATTGTATGGATGTCCATTTGTGCAGCAGCATGTCCTACATGCTCGATGTAGCATGTCTTGCATTTTGTGTAATTGTGCAGCAGCAGCAGCATGTCCACATGCTAACTCAGTATGTCTGTGTATGTTCTCGCAGTAGCAAGTCTCCACACTCCATACTACAGCAGCATGTCATACCCACATTAACATGCTAAATCTTTCAGAGAGGTGACATGACAGAAATGGCTTCTGCTTGTATTACTCTCATTTGTAAGTCACTGTGCATAAATTTATTAAATAAATACATGCAAATAGTTTAAAATGCATACAACTAATCTTTCATCTTGTGTAAATTTGCTCTGCAGATGATGATAATAATAATACAACGAAGTGACAAAAGTTGACTATTCATTCAATTTGTTTTGATTTAGGTTTATCTTAGCAAACAGACTACAGCTCACCTACCAGGAAGATTTCGCTTCCAAACCCACCAGTACTACTATATTACACTGACAGACATTCACTGAACTGCAGAAAGAAGCAACTCAATCAGCAAATACACACGCACACAGCTCCCCTGCTTAATTTAATCAAGTGCGATGGCTAGCTTGATTAATAAAGCCAGCTATTGACTTCTAATTGGCGCCGCTTGGCTCTGCTAATTTCCTGGGACGGAATTACACTAATGCAGTTGGCTTGATGGAGTACTTATAGCCAACTCCCATGAGAGAGAGACAGCCATATGAACCTGAGAGAGAGAGGGCAGGCATGTTGTTTCATTACACAGTATTTTCCCTGTTGGCCAGCACGAAATGTCATACCACGGTATTGCTTACAGCGCAGGGTCCCACAAACAGCCGCGCTGTAACACTATACACCTGTCTACATGCTAATGAATTCTCCCCAAAACGTTCACCTCTGTGGTCATGGATGATCAGCTCCTGCTACTGCATCCTGGATTGATCAAATTAGCCAAACACACACATGGCTGAACCGCAGCTACTTGCTAAACTAACTTAAATCTGACGGGTGTCATTTTTCAATCTTAAAATTCTTCAGTCCCAGCACAATATGCAGAAACATCTATAAGTAAACCATTTGTACGTCAACTGACTAAAAACATGTAAACACTGTGTCTGTGCCCTCCTCGACAATGAGAAAAGTTAATGTCTTTGACATATTTTAGGTTGAGGAAGCTTTGTTGTTTGCGACAGAGATTTGTTAGCAGTTTCTGATTTGACATTACTCAGATTTTATCTCAGAAATCCATTTCATGCATTAATCGAAGAGGGATAATGTGAGGAATCTTGCATTTTAATCCTCACAGACATTCAGTCGGTTCACTGTTTCTAGAACACGTGTCTAATCTTCTCATGACACTTATCCATGTGGAAGCAAGCACCTGTTCCCTCCAAGGATGAAAGATTTTATGACAGAAGGAATCCATGTCATTTGTGCATAGAATTTCAGGATTTTTTAAATATCTTGTTTGAGAGGGTTACTGCTGAAGGCCCAGATTACCAGAGCGTTTCTTAATCCACTACCTCCAGTATTCAAAATGTACATTGTAAATATAAATGTACAGCCTTGTGAAGTACTAACTATGAACTAATCTAAAGCGGTACATTATTTCAGCCTTGTCACAGCTAGTTTGGAATTCATATAATTTAAACAGATAACTGGAATTATTTGTCATTTCAGTGTTTTATAAATCATTCAAAATTTAGAAATAAATATTAAAAACAAATTAGCTTTCTGTTTTTAAAATATGTTTTGTATCTACCCTGTTACTTTCAAAATGTTATGTTGAATGTTACGTGGTTGAAGATCAGTGCAAAAATGGTAAATAACTGATGTCAAATATATTTAGTACATTTTATATTTAACCTTTTAATGTTTACTATCACAGGATATCTATTTGTTTGTTTATTACGACACAGATGAGTACTATATAAAAGACGTTGATTTTCTGTGTGACAGTGGTGAATTATCAGTACTCTACATGCATGTACACATACATATTATAAATGCTATTTCTTACTCAAAGTGGCGCTGATGTTTCAGTGATTGACTTGATTTACATTTAACATTACTAGCTGACGTAGAAACAACATTGAAGCAAACTATAGCATCTTTAACATATGAAAAGTATGATATGATTATTGTCATTTGGGTGTACCACTGAAATTATGTAAATTGTGCATCTGTTTAGACTCAACGTGTGCCTTAGAAAATACATCCGTGCAGTTTATGGGTAGTTTATGTGTTATGTGTAGCTCAATGACAGCCAGTTGCATCACTTTAAGTGTGGAAGTTATACATCCTGCTCTGTATACGTTACATTATCTCTTTGATTTATAAAAAATAAAGCATCATAATACATCAGACTATATTCTACTCTATCATATATAATTGTCTTGAGAATGTTTTAAAAATTTAAAACTATAATAAACTATCTTAGCATTTTGTAGATCCATTTGTGATAGATAGATAGACAGACAGACAGACAGACAGACAGACAGATAATAGATGATGGATGGATGGATGTGTCAGGTCACTAAAGACCAGAGTATGTAATAATGTTTGGTGAAACACCAAACATTTAAGGGTTAAATGTAAAATATTGTTCATCCAAACCACATTATTTACAGTCAATATTTATTTACAGTCAATATTTTGTGACTATAAAAAAAATCTGATAACTGGGATATTCCCCCCATAACAGTGTTAAACTATGGAGCTTGATCAATGAACTATACAGGGGTGGACTAGGACTTAAAAGTGGCCCTGGACTTTCTGGCCGCAACACACCACCTCATAATATTAATTTCATGCACTTTATAGCTCATAGCTATAACTTACTGATGGTAGGTTAAAATATACATGAAAGTACAAGGGAAAGTGTGTATTTTAGGTGCTGTGACAAATCATCTTAATCACCTTTCAAATAAACTATTGTCTAGTTAATATGAGGTTGTGGAAACAACAAGTATAATAATAATATATTCTATATGAATATATAGTTATTAGGGTTGCGTGGTGTACCGGTACTTACAAAATATCACAATAGCAAAACATTTTAAACCGTATGAAATCATCTTGTTGTTAATTTCTGTACCATATTAAAGTATGCTGCCATTAGAAAAATGTAATGTAATGTGAGAGTTTTGAAAATAATAATAAAAAGCCTCTATATGGCCAATTGTGATCATTAAACAGAAGAAGGATATCATTAAACATCCTTATTAATATACAGTCACATGTGCTGCATGCCACAGTATAAATAAGAGGTGCCTCTCTGCTCTGTCATCTCCTTCACAGGTATGCACATGAACACAAATGCATCACACATTACTAATGCTTGATTTTCATGCAGTGTGTCCAATAGTATCTCAAAGACTACAAGATTATGTAGATTTATCAGGAAGACCCTTCCTCTCTGTACATGCCACACAACTGCTTGTTCAGTCACTTGTCATAACTAGACTGGACTACTGTAACGCTCTCATTGCAGGCCTTCCTGCATGTGCTATTAGACCTCTCCAAATGATCCAGAATGCAGCAGCACGTCTGGTCTTTAATGAACCTAAGAGAGCGCATGTTACACCACTCTTTGTCTCTCTCCACTGGCTGCCGGTTCATGCACGTACTAAATTCAAGGCCCTGATGCTGGCATACAAAACAGTCACTGGGTCTGCTCCAGCATATCTAAAAACATTTATGCAGCGCTACGTTCCCACCAGAAGCCTGCAGTCGGCTAAGGAACGTCGTCTTGTCATACCAAAACAAAGAGGCACCAAAACACTTTCCCGGACTTTCAGTTTCATCATACTACGGTGGTGGAATGACCTTCCCAACTCCATCCGGGAAGCTAACTCACTCTCTATCTTCAAAAAACGGCTAAAATCACATCTTTTCCAAAAGCACAAAAAAAAAAAAAAAAATCTGCACTTAAATCTGTTTTGTATACTATTCTGATGATAGTGAAACTTTGTAATATGGCACTTTTCGTACCACTGTCTCCTTAAGATGATTCGCTTATGTTTTCTTCTTTTGTAAGTCGCTTTGTGCATCTCTCTCTCTTTCTCTCTCTCTGGAGTCCCTGGCTCCTCCTTTATCTCTCTTCCACTGATTGGACAACTCAGCACCGGGCGCACAACCTCATGGTTCGGCCACGCCCTCCTCATCGTCTCAGCATAATTTGCATTTATAAGACTTCATGCAGTTTGTTTAGACAAGTAATTTTCTGTACCATTTCATCAAAAATTAGATTTTTCTTTTTTTATCAAGTAGGTGAATCAAGTTAGTATTGATACTAAGGTATCAGGGCTGGTATCATACTGAAGCCAACATTTTGGTATCAGAGAAATCCTAAATGCTATACAAGATAATTCAATGTTGTTTAATAGTGTAACGAATGAGGTCGGAGTCAGACAAGGGATGAGGATCCAAATGCGGGTTTATTGATTAAAGGAAACAAACAGGCATGAATAAACAAAACTACCACGATGGGCAAATGAAAACAAAACACGAAAACACAGGAACTGGAACACGGGAACACAGGCATGGAATAAACAAAACTACCACGATGGGCAAATGAAAACAAAACACAAAAACACAGGAACTGGAACACGGGAACACAGGCATGGGAGCGAGCACAAACTACGTACAACAGCATTCAACGACAGACAAGGACTAAACCAAAAACCAGGATATAAATACAAAAACATGGGAAAAAGGGGCCAATGAACAAACAGAACACAAACTAGGTGACAAGGTGATTAACAGAAACCAAAGGCAAATTAACAAGGGCAGGTGAAAACAATGAACAGTGAACACGAGGGAAAACAAGACTATGGAGGTACAAGGGTGACAAAAGTGAAAACTAAGGAATAACAAAAGTGACAAAATTACAAACAAAGGGCAACAGTGAGACAAGACAGGGTAACCGTTACAAATATTTAGATGAAGAAAGTGTTACACAGCAGGACACTGATGACAATACTTCAAATTTTATGTAAATTACCCATATAACTCTGTAAATGTTTATTAAAAAACAAACAAAAAACAATGAAAACTAATTTGGCCAGAATGATGTACATATATAAATCTGAACAAATATAAATATATGTAAAATAAATAAAAATAAACATGTCTCTTGAAGTGTAGATTAATTGCTCGTATTTTTTGAGTTTGTTGCATCTTTTTATCAACAGTGTTCCCCAGCAGATTATTCTTCAGAAAAGTGGAAAGCCCAATGCTTTGACAAGCGCTGTTTCTGCTTTCCTTAAAGACAAAGTAAGCCTCAAAGACTCAAATAGCCACAAAGTGATATTTTTCATGACTTATTTTCTGCATTTTTATCAGCCGTGAGCATTATTCAGCTCCCAGTTAAGGTTTGTGGTATTAATAAATTAAGCAAATGATTATGTACTGCTCATAACTTTACTGTTTGCTGATTTTATTTATGCTGCTGTTATTGTATTTGTTGTAATTTGCTGTTATTTGTCATTTTGTGATTATTCAGAGCTCATCATTTACTGTGTTGTTTTTGGTTGTCACCATTATTGTGATTTGTATGTCAAATAAAGAGGGCACGAGGACACACATTCATGCAAACATTAAAAAGTTTAATTATTCTTATATTTAACTATTTATTTTTAATTACACTCTAAACTGAGTTAAACCTATCAAATAATGCGAGTAAATTCAGTATTCTGTTAAATACAGGCACTACTAGCGCTTGATTTTATTTCTGAATATAAATATGAGAACTTCACAATTACAACTCTAATTCTAAACTTCACATGTTTGCCTGAGTGTTGTGTGTGCTTCAGGTGTTCAAGTCTTGCAGCAAGTATTTAATCTGACGCCAAGATCTGCACTTGACCTGAATAACAGCACTGAGTTGATTCATTTGGTGTTTGCGATATGATGGATTACCAGAAAGCCGGTCTCAGTGGATTATTGAGCGTGATAAGACTTAAACACACAGGTACTTACAGTATCACTGGGACAGCTGAACAACTGGAGGACATATTTTTATTCCAAATTCACATCAACTACAAATGAAAATATTACCCAAACCACATATTAATAGATTTACAAAACCCTCTGTGTGTGTGTGCGTGTGTGTGTGTGTGTGTGTGTGTGTGTGTGTTTGCGCGTGTGTGTGTTTATATCTGAGACAGTTTTGCTTCATTTCAGTTTTTATATGTTTGTTTGTTTGTTTATTTGTTTGTTTGTTTTTCATTCCAGTCAGAGAAAAAATTGTTCACCAAAAAAAGTCAAAAACTTATCAAGTCAAAAAAATATATGTTTTCCCTCATGATATCAAAAGCAGCCAATCAATACAAAGAAAACATGAAACTCAAAGATTAGTTTTACAAGAAAAAGTTTGTAATATTTCTGAGCAGCAGGTGTCACTGTCTCCTCCTCTACACACTCATGTTTTCGTGTGTGTGTGTGTGTGTGTGTGTGTGTGAGAGTGTGTTTGAGTGTGTGTGTGTGTGTGTGTGTGTCTGTGAATGAGTGTGTGTGGGTGTGTGTGTGTGTGTGTGTGTCTGTGAATGAGTGTGTGTGGGTGTGTGTGTGTGAGTGTCTGTGAATGAGTGTGTGTGTGTGTGTGTGGTTTACAAGGACAATTTTTTAGGTTATAAACTGGTAATTACAAGCGTATTAATCTATAAATAAGGTTTATGAGGACATTTCTAGTGTCCCAATAATTTAAATAGCTTAAAAAATATAAAAATGTTTAAAAATGAAAATATAAAAATGTGTTGGGTTTAGAGGTTGTGTTGGGTTTAGGGGATGTGTTAGGTTTAGGGCTTGTGTTAGGTTTAGAGGTTGTGTTGGGTTTAGGGGTTGTGTTAGGTTTAGAGGTTTTGTTGGGTTTAGAGGTTGTGTTGGGTTTAGGGGATGTTTTAGGTTTAGGGGTTGTGTTGGGTTTAGAGGTTTTGTTGGGTTTAGAGGTTGTGTTGGGTTTAGGGGATGTTTTAGGTTTAGGGGTTGTGTTGGGTTTAGAGGTTGTGTTGGGTTTAGGGGATGTGTTAGGTTTAGGGCTTGTGTTAGGTTTAGAGGTTGTGTTGGGTTTAGGGGTTGTGTTAGGTTTAGAGGTTTTGTTGGGTTTAGAGGTTGTGTTGGGTTTAGGGGATGTTTTAGGTTTAGGGGTTGTGTTGGGTTTAGGGGATGTTTTAGGTTTAGAGGTTGTGTTGGGTTTAGGGGATGTTTTAGGTTTAGAGGTTGTGTTGGGTTTAGAGGTTGTGTTGGGTTTAGGGGTTGTGTTGGGTTTAGAGGTTGTTTTAGGTTTATGGGTTGTGTTGGGTTTAGGGGTTGTGTTGGGTTTAGGGGTTGTGTTGGGTTTAGAAGTTGTGTTGGGTTTAGGGGTTGTGTTAGGTTTAGGGGATGTGTTGGGTTTAGTGGATGTGTTGGGTTTAGGGGATGTGTTGGGTTTAGGGGATGTGTTGGGTTTAGGGGATGTGTTAGGTTTAGGGGATGTGTTGGGTTTAGTGGATATGTTAGGTTTAGGGGTTGTGTTGGGTTTAGTGGATGTGTTCGGTTTAGGGGTTGTGTTGGGTTTAGTGGATGTGTTAGGTTTAGGGGTTGTGTTGGGTTTAGAGGATGTGTTAGGTTTAGGGGTTGTGTTGGGTTTAGGGGATGTGTTAGGTTTAGGGGTTGTGTTAGGTTTAGGGGATGTGTTGGGTTTAGTGGATGTGTTAGGTTTAGGGGTTGTGTTGGGTTTAGTGGATGTGTTAGGTTTAGGGGTTGTGTTGGGTTTAGGGGATGTGTTGGGTTTAGGGGTTGTGTTGGGTTTAGGGGTTGTGTTAGGTTTAGAGGTTTTGTTGGGTTTAGAGGTTGTGTTGGGTTTAGGGGATGTTTTAGGTTTAGGGGTTGTGTTGGGTTTAGACGTTGTGTTGGGTTTAGAGGTTGTGTTGGGTTTAGGGGTTGTGTTGGGTTTAGAGGTTGTTTTAGGTTTATGGGTTGTGTTGGGTTTAGGGGTTGTGTTGGGTTTAGAGGTTGTGTTGGGTTTAGGGGTTGTGTTAGGTTTAGGGGATGTGTTAGGTTTAGTGGATGTGTTGGGTTTAGGGGATGTGTTGGGTTTAGGGGATGTGTTAGGTTTAGGGGATGTGTTGGGTTTAGTGGATATGTTAGGTTTAGGGGTTGTGTTGGGTTTAGTGGATGTGTTAGGTTTAGGGGTTGTGTTGGGTTTAGGGGATGTGTTAGGTTTAGGGGTTGTGTTAGGTTTAGGGGATGTGTTGGGTTTAGTGGATGTGTTGGGTTTAGTGGATGTGTTAGGTTTAGGGGTTGTGTTAGGTTTAGGGGATGTGTTGGGTTTAGTGGATGTGTTAGGTTTAGGGGTTGTGTTAGGTTTAGGGGTTGTGTTAGGTTTAGGGGATAGAATCTATAGTTTGTACAGTATAAAAATCATTGTCTATGGAAAGCCCTCATAATGATAGGTTGACCAACATGTGGGTCTTTGTGAGTGTGTTTGTGAGAGTGTTTGTGAGTGTGTGTGTATGTGTGTGAGAGAGATTGTGTGATTGTGTGTGTGTGTTTATGTTTGTGTGTGAGTGTGTGTGCGCATGTGTGTGTGATAGAGAGAGAGTTTGTTTGTGTGTGAGAGAGTGAGTTTGTGTGTTTGTGTTTTTGAGAGAGAGTGTGCATATGTGTGTGTGTGTGTGATAGAGAGAGAGTGTGCGTGTGTGTGTTTGCATGAGAGAGAGTGTGTGTGTGTGTGAGTGTTTGTGTGTGAGTTTGTGTTTTTGTGAGTGAGAGTGTGTTTTTGTGTGTGTGTGTGTGTGTGTGTGAGAGAGAAAGTGTGTGTGTGTGTGTGTATGTGTGTGTGTGTGTGTGTGTGTGTGTGAGATAGAGTGTGTGTGTGTGTGTGTGTGTGTGTGTGTGTGTGTGTGTGTGTGTGTGTGTGTGTGTGTGTGTGTGTGTGTGTGTGTGTGAGAGAGTGTGTGTGTTTGTTGGTTTTGAGGTCTGACAGTGAAAATGTTTCACCTTCAGTGTGAGACTCGACCGTAGATCCAGAGAACACGGATCGCTGCTCACAAACGTGAAAATAACGCAGCTCATGAAATATTCAAATCACTATATAGAGCATACAGCTTTAAATATTTGATTAGTGATTCTGATATGAAATTGATTCTATAAACTATGAAAGATGAGACATTCAACATATAAAATCACATTATAGCCTGTGTTTACAGTTGAGTTTTTTAGGGAACAGACTTTAATTTTTAATCTGCTGTGAAATCGTGGATAGATGTACCGCCTGTTCATTATGTCTTAATATACAAGATCATGTCTAAAACCAGATCATCCATGTTTTACAAATTTTTTTGTCCACTGTACAATTTTCTGAAAGGTCCATTGTTAGTGTTGTGTCAGCTGTATTTAATGGTCAATCCCATTGAACAGATTGCACATCTCACAACTTTAACTCACATCAAATTACTGTAAATACAAGTAATGATCATGCTGTTATTGGATTTTATTTTCTCTCGTTCTGATCTGCTGGAGTGTGAAACATTATGATTTGTCTTTAAAGAGATGCGGTTTGTTTTCAGATTTGCACTGCAGCTCGAAATCATACAAATCAGATGCAGTATTTCATTCATGACAGGTCAACCTGATCGGAACCAGACAGCAGTCCACTTCCTAACCCTAAACTAACCGTCCATGATCACACGGGAAATTGACTTGTTGTTTCTAAAAGTTTGAGTACCCTGAAATGACTGACATGTACCACATTTTTGCATCAACCGAATTGTATCCCACATGTTCATATTTAAGCACGTCATGTGAGCAGCCTCTGGGACAAAGATTCGGGTCCTGTGGAAACCAGAAAGTAATACAACATTTCAGCAGTAGAACTTTTGACATCCTGTTTCTGAATTCATAGTGTGATCAAATACACTCATGCTATCAAAAATGTAATTTGGTTAGCAGTGTCACAACTTTTAGTTATTTCTGCGCTAGCTCCAATATGCCAAGAAGGCACCAATGTTTTTGACCTTGGCTGTATTCAACGACTCATTCCCCAACATGGAAAAACATATTCTGATGAGTTTCACTGTGATACAGTGGTAACAGTAAACATCTGATAAGCACACAGTCAATATGATCTCATAGAGCCCTATAGAGTCAGAGTCCCACTATTAATCGCTTCAGTAATGTATTTGCGCTCTTCACTGTATCCGGTCACTTATACGAGTGCACAAGGTTAATGATGCACTTTACAAACATCTCATCGTGGTATTCCTGAGCTCTGATAAAGCTAAAGTTTCATGACTGTTCATGGGTGACCACTCTGTGTGATAACTGATGCTATCACTCGCCCGCTTTCTCACCCGAAACCACCCCTCAGTTAGATAATCGTCCTGATTTCTAACATCTCTGTCACATTTCTGTCTCTAAATGTTGTGTCTGATGGTCGTTCTTTCGTCTCAGAGGTCAGCTGACAACAATGCACAAATGGCCCCATTAGTGTCGGGGTGGGGGGGGGCAGACGTTTAGAGTGGGGTCTCTCGTCATCTCCAACAGGCCTAATTATATTGTCAGTACCTCTGAAATGTGGTGCTGTGACCCATGGTTAGAGGACATGACCTCCAGCTCTCACAGTCTGTGTGTGTGTGTGTGTGTGTGTGTCGTGTGTGTGTGTGTGTGTGTGTGTGTGTGTGTGTGTGTGTGTGTGTGTGTGTGGGCAGTAACTGTTGAACCCAACCTGATCTCATAGAATCACAATGATGTAGCTACATCTATGCAAAAGTGGCCTGGTTAAAATGACCACTAGAGGCGATATGACAACAATGAATTTTATTCACTTAAAATCAAGAGTAAAATGTCAGATTATCAGTTCACACATGTTGGTTTACCTATCATTATGAGGACTGTCTATAGACATAATTATTTTTATACTATACAAACTATATATTCTTTCCCCTAAACCTAACACAACACCTAACATCACCTAAACCCCACACAACCCCTAAACCTTACACAACCCCTAAACCCAACACAACCCCTAAATCCAACACAACTTTTAAACCCAACACAACCTCTAAACCTAACACATCCCCTAAACCCAACACAACCCCTAAACCTAACACATCCCCTAAACCCAACACAACCCCTAAACCTAACACAACCCCTAAACCTAACACATCCCCTAAACCCAACACAACCCCTAAACCTAACACATCCCCTAAACCCAACACAACCCCTAAACCTAACACAACCCCTAAACCCAACACAACCCCTAAACCCAACACAACCCCTTAACCCAACACAACCCCTAAACCTCACACAACCCCTAAACACCACACATCCCCTAAACCCAACACAACCCCTAAACCTAACGCAGCCCCTAAACCCCACACAACCCCTAAACCTAACACAACACCTAAACCCCACACAACCCCTAAACCTCACACAACCTCTAAACCTCACACAACCCCTAAACCCCACACAACCCCTAAACCCAACACAACCCCTAAACCCCACACAACCCCTAAACCTAACACAACACCTAAACCCCACACAACCCCTAAACCTAACACAACCTCTAAACCCAACACAACCCCTAAACCTCACACAACCCCTAAACCTAACACAGCCCCTAAACCCCACACAACCCCTAAACCTAACATAGCCCCTAAACCCCACAAACCCCTAAACCTCACACAACCCCTAAACCCCACACAACCCCTAAACCTAACACAGCCCCTAAACCCCACACAACCCCTAAACCCAACACAACCCCTAAACCCCACACAACCCCTAAACCCAACACGAACCCTAAACCTAACACAACCCCTAAACCCAACACAACCCCTAAACCCAACACAACCCCTAAACCCAACACAACCCCTAAACCCAACACAAACTCTAAACCCAACACAACCCCTAAACCCCACACAACCCCTAAACCCCACACAACCCCTAAACCTAACACAACACCTAAACCCCACACAACCCCTAAACCTAACACAACCTCTAAACCCAACACAACCCCTAAACCTAACACAGCCCCTAAACCCCACACAACCCCTAAACCTAACATAGCCCCGAAACCCCACACAACCCCTAAACCCAACACAACCCCTAAACCCAACACAACCTCTAAACCCAACACAACCCATAAACCCCACACAACCCCTAAACCCAACACAACCCCTAAACCCAACACAACCCCTAAATCCAACACAACCTTTAAACCCAACACAACCTCTAAACCTAACACATCCCCTAAACCCAACACAACCCCTAAACCTAACACATCCCCTAAACCCAACACAACCCCTAAACCTAACACAACCCCTAAACCTAACACATCCCCTAAACCCAACACAACCCCTAAACCTAACACATCCCCTAAACCCAACACAACCCCTAAACCCAACACAACCCCTAAACCTAACACAACCCCTAAACCCAACACAACCCCTAAACCCAACACAACCCCTTAACCCAACACAACCCCTAAACCCAACACAACCCCTAAACCTCACACAACCCCTAAACACCACACATCCCCTAAACCCAACACAACCCCTAAACCTAACGCAGCCCCTAAACCCCACACAACCCCTAAACCTAACACAACACCTAAACCCCACACAACCCCTAAACCTCACACAACCTCTAAACCTCACACAACCCCTAAACCCAACACAACCCCTAAACCCCACACAACCCCTAAACCTAACACAACACCTAAACCCCACACAACCCCTAAACCTAACACAACCTCTAAACCCAACACAACCCCTAAACCTCACACAACCCCTAAACCTAACACAGCCCCTAAACCCCACACAACCCCTAAACCTAACATAGCCCCTAAACCCCACAAACCACTAAACCTCACACAACCCCTAAACCCCACACAACCCCTAAACCTAACACAGCCCCTAAACCCCACACAACCCCTAAACCTAACACAGCCCCTAAACCCAACACAACCCCTAAAACCCACACAACCCCTAAACCTCACACAACCCCTAAACCCAACACAACCCCTAAACCCAACACAACCCCTAAACCAAACACAACCCATAAACCCCACACATCCCCTAAATCCAACACAACCTCTAAACCCAACACAACCCCTAAAACCAACACATCCCCTAAACCCAACACAGCCTCTAAACCTAACACAACCTCTAAACCCAACAGAACCCCTAAACCCAACACAACCTCTAAACGTAACACAACCTCTAAACCCAACACAACCCCTAAACCTAACGCAGCCCCTAAACCCCACACAACCCCTAAAACTAACACAAAATCTAAACCCCACACAACCCCTAAACCTAACACAACCTCTAAACCTCACACAACCCCTAAACCCCACACAACCCCTAAACCCAACACAACCACTAAACCCCACACAACTCCTAAACCTAACACAACACCTAAACCCCACACAACCCCTAAACCTAACACAACTTCTAAACCCAACACAACCCCTAAACCTCACACAACCCCTAAACCTAACACAGCCCCTAAACCCCACACAACCCCTAAACATAACATAGCCCCTAAACCCAACACAACCCCTAAACCCAACACAACACCTAAACCCCACACAACCCCTAAACCTAACACAACTTCTAAACCCAACACAACCCCTAAACCTCACACAACCCCTAAACCTAACACAGCCCCTAAACCCCACACAACCCCTAAACATAACATAGCCCCTAAACCCAACACAACCCCTAAACCCAACACAACCCCTAAACCCCACAAAACCCATAAACCCAACACAACCCCTAAACCCCACACAACCCCTAAACCCAACACTGAACCCTAAACCTAACACAACCCCTAAACCCAACACAACCCCTAAACCCAACACAACCCCTAAACCCAACACAAACTCTAAACCTAACACAGCCCCTAAACCCCACACAACCCCTAAACCTAACATAGCCCCTAAACCCAACACAACCCCTAAACCCAACACAACCCCTAAAACCCACACAACCCCTAAACCCAACACAACCCATAAACCCAACACAACCCCTAAACCCCACACAACCCCTAAACCCCACACAACCCCTAAACCCAACACAACCCATAAACCCAACACAACCCCTAAACACCACACAACCCCTAAACCCAACACTAACCCCTAAACCTAACACTGACCCCTAAACCAAACACAACCCCTAAACCAAACACTAACCCCTAAACCTCACACAACCCCTAAACCTAACATAGCCCCTAAACCCCACACAACCCCTAAACCCAACACAACCCCTAAACCCAACACAAACTCTAAACCCAACACAACCCCTAAACCCAACACAACCCATAAACCCCACACAACCCCTAAACCCAACACAACCCATAAACCCCACACATCCCATAAACCCAACACATCCCCTAAACCCAACACAGCCTCCAAACCCAACACAACCCCTAAACCCAACACAACCCATAAACCCCACACAACCCCTAAACCCAACACAACCCATAAACCCCACACATCCCATAAACCCAACACAACCCCTAAACCCAACACAACCCATAAACCCCACACATTCCCTAAACCCAACACATCCCCTAAACCCAACACAACCTCTAAACCCAACACAACCCCTAATCCCAACACATCCCCTAAACCCAACACAGCCTCTAAACGTAACACAACCTCTAAACCCAACACAACCCCTAAACCCATCACAACCTCTAAACGTAACACAACCTCTAAACCCAACACAACCCCTAAACCTCACACAACCCCTAAACCTAACGCAGCCCCTAAACCCCACACAACCCCTAAACCTAACACAACACCTAAACCCCACACAACCCCTAAACCTAAAACAACCTCTAAACCTCACACAACCCCTAAACCCCACACAACCCCTAAACCCAACACAACCCCTAAACCCCACACAACCCCTAAACCCAACACAACACCTAAACCCCACACAACCCCTAAACCTAACAACTTCTAAACCCAACACAACCCCTAAACCTCACACAACCCTTAAACCTAACACAACTTCTAAACCTCACACAACCCCTAAACCTAACACAGCCCCTAAACCCCACACAACCCCTAAACCTAACATAGCCCCTAAACCCCACACAACCCCTAAACCCAACACAACCCATAAACCCCACACATCCCATAAACCCAACACAACCCCTAAACCCAACACATCCCCTAAACCCAACACAGCCTCCAAACCCAACACAACCCCTAAACCCAACACAACCCATAAACCCCACACAACCCCTAAACCCAACACAACCCCTAAACCCAACACAACCCCTAAACCTCACACAACCCCTAAACCCAACACAACCTCTAAACCCAACACAACCCCTAAACCCAACACAACCCATAAACCCCACACAACCCCTAAACCCAACACAACCCATAAACCCCACACATCCCATAAACCCAACACAACCCCTAAACCCAACACAACCCATAAACCCCACACATTCCCTAAACCCAACACATCCCCTAAACCCAACACAACCTCTAAACCCAACACAACCCCTAAACCCAACACATCCCCTAAACCCAACATAGCCTCTAAACGTAACACAACCTCTAAACCCAACACAACCCCTAAACCCAACACAACCTCTAAACGTAACACAACCTCTAAACCCAACACAACCCCTAAACCCAACACAACCTCTAAACGTAACACAACCTCTAAACCCATCACAACCTCTAAACGTAACACAACCTCTAAACCCAACACAACCCCTAAACCTCACACAACCCCTAAACCTAACGCAGCCCCTAAACCCCACACAACCCCTAAACCTAACACAACACCTAAACCCCACACAACCCCTAAACCTAAAACAACCTCTAAACCTCACACAACCCCTAAACCCCACACAACCCCTAAACCCAACACAACCCCTAAACCCCACACAACCCCTAAACCCAACACAACACCTAAACCCCACACAACCCCTAAACCTAACACAACTTCTAAACCCAACACAACCCCTAAACCTCACACAACCCCTAAACCTAACACAGCCCCTAAACCCCACACAACCCCTAAACCTAACATAGCCCCTAAACCCCACACAACCCCTAAACCCAACACAACCCCTAAACCTCACACAACCCCTAAACCCCACACAACCCCTAAACCTAACACAGCCCCTAAACCCCACACAACCCCTAAACCCAACACAGCCCCTAAACCCAACACAACCCCTAAACCTCACATAACCCCTAAACCCAACACAACCCCTAAACCCCACACAACCCCTAAACCCCACACAACCCCTAAACCCAACACAACCCCTAAACCCAACACAACCCCTAAACCCCACACATTCCATAAACCCAACACAACCCCTAAACCCAACACAACCCATAAACCCCACACATTCCCTAAACCCAACACATCCCCTAAACCCAACACAACCTCTAAACCCAACACAACCCCTAAACCCAACACAGCCTCTAAACGTAACACAACCTCTAAACCCATCACAACCCCTAAACCCAACACAACCCCTAAACCCAACACAACCCCTTAACCCAACACAACCCCTAAACCTCACACAACCCCTAAACACCACACATCCCCTAAACCCAACACAACCCCTAAACCTAACGCAGCCCCTAAACCCCACACAACCCCTAAACCTAACACAACACCTAAACCCCACACAACCCCTAAACCTCACACAACCTCTAAACCTCACACAACCCCTAAACCCCACACAACCCCTAAACCCAACACAACCCCTAAACCCCACACAACCCCTAAACCTAACACAACACCTAAACCCCACACAACCCCTAAACCTAACACAACCTCTAAACCCAACACAACCCCTAAACCTCACACAACCCCTAAACCTAACACAGCCCCTAAACCCCACACAACCCCTAAACCTAACATAGCCCCTAAACCCCACAAACCCCTAAACCTCACACAACCCCTAAACCCCACACAACCCCTAAACCTAACACAGCCCCTAAACCCCACACAACCCCTAAACCCAACACAACCCCTAAACCCCACACAACCCCTAAACCCAACACGAACCCTAAACCTAACACAACCCCTAAACCCAACACAACCCCTAAACCCAACACAACCCCTAAACCCAACACAAACTCTAAACCCAACACAACCCCTAAACCCAACACAACCCCTAAACCCAACACAACCCCTAAACCCAACACAAACTCTAAACCCAACACAACCCCTAAACCCCACACAACCCCTAAACCCCACACAACCCCTAAACCTAACACAACACCTAAACCCCACACAACCCCTAAACCTAACACAACCTCTAAACCCAACACAACCCCTAAACCTAACACAGCCCCTAAACCCCACACAACCCCTAAACCTAACATAGCCCCAAACCCCACACAACCCCTAAACCCAACACAACCCCTAAACCCAACACAACCTCTAAACCCAACACAACCCATAAACCCCACACAACCCCTAAACCCAACACAACCCCTAAACCCAACACAACCCCTAAATCCAACACAACCTTTAAACCCAACACAACCTCTAAACCTAACACATCCCCTAAACCCAACACAACCCCTAAACCTAACACATCCCCTAAACCCAACACAACCCCTAAACCTAACACAACCCCTAAACCTAACACATCCCCTAAACCCAACACAACCCCTAAACCTAACACATCCCCTAAACCCAACACAACCCCTAAACCCAACACAACCCCTAAACCTAACACAACCCCTAAACCCAACACAACCCCTTAACCCAACACAACCCCTAAACCCAACACAACCCCTTAACCCAACACAACCCCTAAACCCAACACAACCCCTAAACCTCACACAACCCCTAAACACCACACATCCCCTAAACCCAACACAACCCCTAAACCTAACGCAGCCCCTAAACCCCACACAACCCCTAAACCTAACACAACACCTAAACCCCACACAACCCCTAAACCTCACACAACCTCTAAACCTCACACAACCCCTAAACCCAACACAACCCCTAAACCCCACACAACCCCTAAACCTAACACAACACCTAAACCCCACACAACCCCTAAACCTAACACAACCTCTAAACCCAACACAACCCCTAAACCTCACACAACCCCTAAACCTAACACAGCCCCTAAACCCCACACAACCCCTAAACCTAACATAGCCCCTAAACCCCACAAACCACTAAACCTCACACAACCCCTAAACCCCACACAACCCCTAAACCTAACACAGCCCCTAAACCCCACACAACCCCTAAACCTAACACAGCCCCTAAACCCAACACAACCCCTAAAACCCACACAACCCCTAAACCTCACACAACCCCTAAACCCAACACAACCCCTAAACCCAACACAACCCCTAAACCAAACACAACCCATAAACCCCACACATCCCCTAAATCCAACACAACCTCTAAACCCAACACAACCCCTAAAACCAACACATCCCCTAAACCCAACACAGCCTCTAAACCTAACACAACCTCTAAACCCAACAAAACCCCTAAACCCAACACAACCTCTAAACGTAACACAACCTCTAAACCCAACACAACCCCTAAACCTCACACAACCCCTAAACCTAACGCAGCCCCTAAACCCCACACAACCCCTAAAACTAACACAAAATCTAAACCCCACACAACCCCTAAACCTAACACAACCTCTAAACCTCACACAACCCCTAAACCCCACACAACCCCTAAACCCAACACAACCACTAAACCCCACACAACTCCTAAACCTAACACAACACCTAAACCCCACACAACCCCTAAACCTAACACAACTTCTAAACCCAACACAACCCCTAAACCTCACACAACCCCTAAACCTAACACAGCCCCTAAACCCCACACAACCCCTAAACATAACATAGCCCCTAAACCCAACACAACCCCTAAACCCAACACAACACCTAAACCCCACACAACCCCTAAACCTAACACAACTTCTAAACCCAACACAACCCCTAAACCTCACACAACCCCTAAACCTAACACAGCCCCTAAACCCCACACAACCCCTAAACATAACATAGCCCCTAAACCCAACACAACCCCTAAACCCAACACAACCCCTAAACCCCACAAAACCCATAAACCCAACACAACCCCTAAACCCCACACAACCCCTAAACCCAACACTGAACCCTAAACCTAACACAACCCCTAAACCCAACACAACCCCTAAACCCAACACAACCCCTAAACCCAACACAAACTCTAAACCTAACACAGCCCCTAAACCCCACACAACCCCTAAACCTAACATAGCCCCTAAACCCAACACAACCCCTAAACCCAACACAACCCCTAAAACCCACACAACCCCTAAACCCAACACAACCCATAAACCCAACACAACCCCTAAACCCCACACAACCCCTAAACCCCACACAACCCCTAAACCCAACACAACCCATAAACCCAACACAACCCCTAAACACCACACAACCCCTAAACCCAACACGACCCCTAAACCTAACACGACCCCTAAACCAAACACAACCCCTAAACCAAACACGACCCCTAAACCTCACACAACCCCTAAACCTAACATAGCCCCTAAACCCCACACAACCCCTAAACCCAACACAACCCCTAAACCCAACACAAACTCTAAACCCAACACAACCCCTAAACCCAACACAACCCATAAACCCCACACAACCCCTAAACCCAACACAACCCATAAACCCCACACATCCCATAAACCCAACACATCCCCTAAACCCAACACAGCCTCCAAACCCAACACAACCCCTAAACCCAACACAACCCATAAACCCCACACAACCCCTAAACCCAACACAACCCATAAACCCCACACATCCCATAAACCCAACACAACCCCTAAACCCAACACAACCCATAAACCCCACACATTCCCTAAACCCAACACATCCCCTAAACCCAACACAACCTCTAAACCCAACACAACCCCTAATCCCAACACATCCCCTAAACCCAACACAGCCTCTAAACGTAACACAACCTCTAAACCCAACACAACCCCTAAACCCATCACAACCTCTAAACGTAACACAACCTCTAAACCCAACACAACCCCTAAACCTCACACAACCCCTAAACCTAACGCAGCCCCTAAACCCCACACAACCCCTAAACCTAACACAACACCTAAACCCCACACAACCCCTAAACCTAAAACAACCTCTAAACCTCACACAACCCCTAAACCCCACACAACCCCTAAACCCAACACAACCCCTAAACCCCACACAACCCCTAAACCCAACACAACACCTAAACCCCACACAACCCCTAAACCTAACAACTTCTAAACCCAACACAACCCCTAAACCTCACACAACCCTTAAACCTAACACAACTTCTAAACCTCACACAACCCCTAAACCTAACACAGCCCCTAAACCCCACACAACCCCTAAACCTAACATAGCCCCTAAACCCCACACAACCCCTAAACCCAACACAACCCATAAACCCCACACATCCCATAAACCCAACACAACCCCTAAACCCAACACATCCCCTAAACCCAACACAGCCTCCAAACCCAACACAACCCCTAAACCCAACACAACCCATAAACCCCACACAACCCCTAAACCCAACACAACCCCTAAACCCAACACAACCCCTAAACCTCACACAACCCCTAAACCCAACACAACCTCTAAACCCAACACAACCCCTAAACCCAACACAACCCATAAACCCCACACAACCCCTAAACCCAACACAACCCATAAACCCCACACATCCCATAAACCCAACACAACCCCTAAACCCAACACAACCCATAAACCCCACACATTCCCTAAACCCAACACATCCCCTAAACCCAACACAACCTCTAAACCCAACACAACCCCTAAACCCAACACATCCCCTAAACCCAACATAGCCTCTAAACGTAACACAACCTCTAAACCCAACACAACCCCTAAACCCAACACAACCTCTAAACGTAACACAACCTCTAAACCCAACACAACCCCTAAACCCAACACAACCTCTAAACGTAACACAACCTCTAAACCCATCACAACCTCTAAACGTAACACAACCTCTAAACCCAACACAACCCCTAAACCTCACACAACCCCTAAACCTAACGCAGCCCCTAAACCCCACACAACCCCTAAACCTAACACAACACCTAAACCCCACACAACCCCTAAACCTAAAACAACCTCTAAACCTCACACAACCCCTAAACCCCACACAACCCCTAAACCCAACACAACCCCTAAACCCCACACAACCCCTAAACCCAACACAACACCTAAACCCCACACAACCCCTAAACCTAACACAACTTCTAAACCCAACACAACCCCTAAACCTCACACAACCCCTAAACCTAACACAGCCCCTAAACCCCACACAACCCCTAAACCTAACATAGCCCCTAAACCCCACACAACCCCTAAACCCAACACAATCCCTAAACCTCACACAACCCCTAAACCCCACACAACCCCTAAACCTAACACAGCCCCTAAACCCCACACAACCCCTAAACCCAACACAGCCCCTAAACCCAACACAACCCCTAAACCTCACATAACCCCTAAACCCAACACAACCCCTAAACCCCACACAACCCCTAAACCCCACACAACCCCTAAACCCAACACAACCCCTAAACCCAACACAACCCCTAAACCCCACACATTCCATAAACCCAACACAACCCCTAAACCCAACACAACCCATAAACCCCACACATTCCCTAAACCCAACACATCCCCTAAACCCAACACAACCTCTAAACCCAACACAACCCCTAAACCCAACACAGCCTCTAAACGTAACACAACCTCTAAACCCATCACAACCCCTAAACCCAACACAACCCCTAAACGTAACACAACCCCTAAACCCAACACAACCCCTAAACCCAACACAACCCCTAAACCCAACACAGCCTCTAAACGTAACACAACCTCTAAACCTCACACAACCTCTTGTGTTTTATAGCATAATACCCTTGTAATTACCAGTTTGTAACCTAAAATTTTTTCCTTGTAAACCACAAAAAACATCTGACAAATGATTTCTTTCACCCTGTTCCTCACACAATGGTCTCTTGTAACAGCTATTCACTTTTACTATAGCAAATTACTCATTTTAAAGTTTGAATTACATAATCAACAACATAAGCTTGTTCAGGCGTGATTAAACTGCAATACACTTGTGATGTAAAGGGTACGAGTTCTGAAGAGGATCAGAATTTACACATGAGCCAAACGTGTCATAAAAGCACCAAAACATTTTGTGGTTGTGTTTTTATCACATTTGCTTTTTTTTGTCACTATGGTTTCAGGTTTGAGGTTTAGGGTAGGGAGGTTTGTTTTGTTGATTTAAATCTCAATATGAAAATCTCATCTGTTTGAACATTTATCTCGCTTTTAGCACCACACAGTAGACATGTTCCATAATGTCATTTTGCACAAATTCCGACACAGTCATTGTCTCGCACGGTCAACATCTGTTTAATGAACTGTTTTACCTGGGAAATAAAGGGGAGAAAAAAATCAATAGCTTATTTTTTGTCAAGACTTTAAGGTAAGTGCCCATATTCACTTTCAAAAATAATTCTACCCATATATCTCTAAAATATATTAAGTCTTTTCTTTATTTTGCAATGTTGTTTGACTCAAAAAGCATTTGAAATCCCACTTTAAATGGTAGAGAAATATTCAGCACAAAAGGTAAAAGCTTCCAGAATTTCTTTTGTAAATGTAAAGCTTGTTAGGATGAAAATAAAAGTCAGTGTAATCAAAGAAATGTCTGAAAATGACAGACAATGAAACATAAACTTTAAAACATTTTAAAGAGAGATCAGATTAATTGTCATTCACATCTCTGGCCTGCTTCAAACTGGCCGACTCAAGTGGATTGAACATACTGCATCTGATGGGGAGGAAAAATGTAATAATGATTTTTGAATTGATTGTGTGTGGAGTGTGGGCTGTGTTCGGTTCTGGGTCGGTCGCTGAAGAACCTCCTCTTGTCCTGAGAGCTCACCTGGACCAGAACATGACGGCGAGAGCAAAGCGCGTGTGCGTCTGTTCAATTGTGTTCTATTGTTGAGCTGAAGCATGTTTGATGTGCTGATTATTAATGGTAGTGTGTCACAGATGTGGGTTTGTGCAGATTTTGCCATCCGCTCTTCATCTAAGGACGTATTCATGTGCAAGGGCTTCATCTCCAGATGTAATGTGCAGTTTTTGCTTCCTGCTGATTGATTTAAGGTGAATTTGCTCTCGTAGAAAACTCATTACAGTGTTTAGGTCACACATGATTTACAAGACAATTCCTCATAAACTGTCTCTCTCTCTGTCTATCTCTCTCTTTCGGACTGTTTCCTGTGATTCTCTCCTCTGGGATGTGGCTCTCGCTCTTCATAAACAGCATTGGTTCTGAATGCAGCAGTGTTCACATAGATCAAGCAGGAGAATCAAGACCATGGTCTGCTGGGTCACATAGAGCAGGAGAGTTATATCACGGCGCGATGTGGCGCGTGGATACAAAAAGATGTGGCAGTGAGTGGGGTGGCCAATGGGGTGGGCAGGCTTCTGTCAGGCTTCTATACCAATGAAATGCTCTCTAGAATTGATAGAACACATTTTAGTTGAATTATCCTTAATAATGATGTTGTCACAATGATCAGTATGTGATCCAAGTTTCCACACTTGACAAACATGTCTTTGTAATTCTGTTCTGAGGCAGTCAACCAAGGAGTACAACCACACCGCAAAACAATAGTTTCTTAATGAGTATTTTTGTCTTATTTTCCTGTAGAAATATCTAAACATCTTTAAAACAAGAACAAATAACTTGAAAAGCTGAATGTCATTAGATATCAAGTCTTGTTTTTAAAGAAATTGATCACAATTTGGTTTATGCTTATAACAATGTGGTAAGAAAAATAAACTTGTTTTCCATTTGAATTGAATAGATTTTTTCTAACCACATTGGCAAATATTTTGTTCATGTTTCAAGCATAAAAGTAATTTTGCTTTTGGGTAAATCTTGTTTCGAGTATGTTCCAATATTTTGAAATAGTCAGTAAGATTTTTTTGGTTTTGAAACCATAAACTGTTAGAAAGATTTGGTATTTACCTTCACAACTTTAACAAATCAACCTCAATCTCTCTCTCTCTCTCTCTCTCTCTCTCTCTCTCTCTCTCTCTCTCTCTCTCTCTCTCTCTCTCTCTCTCTCTCTCTCTCTCTCTGGTCAGTGATTCAAATGGGTGGACTGGATTTAATTACGCTCAACTTTCTCCTTCTGTAATCATTTACTCATTCACTGATCATCTGTTTCAGGTCTGTGTGTTTGTGGGAAATCCAGAACTCCACCAGCAATAATGTGATTGAATTCTTAGAGCTTCAGTCAAAATGATTTTTGAATGCAAAAGAAATTTCATATAAAAAAATTAGATTTTGTAATGTTTGTTTTTCATAAAAATATCCAATTTACATGTCTCCATTCATTTAATGTGTTAAAATTTAATTTAAAATGTAGCTGTTTTTGAAATGAAAGTATCATGCATTCACTGTCTATGTAGTCCCCCCCCGCCCCCCAAAACAAATCCAGAATTTTTCTTTGTCTCTGCACTTTCTGTTGAACCCCATTACACTGTTACTCTGTAATGGTTTGATCTTATTGATATTATAAAAATGCTCAAGAGCATTGACTGTATATAATGTATAGTAGTGTGGTGCAATGATGTGTGCTAGTTAAGGCCATTATAAACTTTATAACAAAGGCAATTTTTGCACTGTCCTTCAACCCCAAAACATTTTTAATGTAACAGAGTTGGCTCAAACAATGTTTTGAAAGAGAAACATCAAGAGCTTATACATCTATACACTTAAGACCAAAGTACACTCACCTAAAGGATTATTAGGAACACCATACTAATACTGTGTTTGACTCCCTTTCACCTTCAGAACTGCCTTAATTCTACGTGGCATTGATTCAACAAGGTGCTGAAAGCATTCTTTAGAAATGTTGGCCCATATTGATAGGATAGCATCTTGCAGTTGATGGAGATTTGTGGGATGCACATCCAGGGCACGAAGCTCCCGTTCCACCAGATCCCAAAGATGCTCTATTGGGTTGAGATCTGGTGACTGTGGGGGCCATTTTAGTACAGTGAACTCATTGTCACGTTCAAGAAACCAATTTGAAATGATTCGAGCTTTGTGACATTTGTGCATTATCCATTTGTGCATTTGTGCATTTGTGCATTTGTGACTTTGTGCATTATCCTGCTGGAAGTAGCCATCAGAGGATGGGTACATGGTGGCCATAAAGGGATGGACATGGTCAGAAACAATGCTCAGGTAGGCCGTGGCATTTAAACGATGCCCAATTGGCACTAAGGGGCCTAAAGTGTGCCAAGAAAACATCCCCCACACCATTACACCACCACCACCAGCCTGCACAGTGGTAACAAGGCATGATGGATCCATGTTCTCATTCTGTTTACGCCAAATTCTGACTCTACCATCTGAATGTCTCAACAGAAATCGAGACTCAGACCAGGCAACATTTTTCCAGTCTTCAACTGTCCAATTTTGGTGAGCTCTTGCAAATTGTAGCCTCTTTTTCCTATTTGTAGTGGAGATGAGTGGTACCCGGTGGGGTCTTCTGCTGTTGTAGCCCATCCGCCTCAAGGTTGTGCGTGTTGTGGCTTCACAAATGCTTTGCTGCATACCTCGGTTGTAACGAGTGGTTATTTCAGGCAAAGTTGCTCTTCTATCAGCTTGAATCAGTCGGCCCATTCTCCTCTGACCTCTAGCATCAACAAGGCATTTTCAGCCCACAGGACTGCCGCATACTGGATGTTTTTCCCTTTTCACACCATTCTTTGTAAACCCTAGAAATGGTTGTGCGTGAAAATCCCAGTAACTGAGCAGATTGTGAAATACTCAGACCGGCCCGTCTGGCACCAACAACCATGCCACGCTCAAAATTGCTTAAATCACCTTTCTTTCCCATTCTGACATCAGTTTGGAGTTCAGGAGATTGTCTTGACCAGGACCACACCCCTAAATGCATTGAAGCAACTGCCATGTGATTGGTTGATTAGATAATTGCATTAATGAGAAATTGAACAGGTGTTCCCAATAATCTTTTAGGTGAGTGTATATTTCATGCGTCCACGTTGGTGATCGCTCCACGGACAGTATGCGTGACCTAAATTTTTTCACAATCCAGTCCACGCGGACTGATTTTCTCAACTCACAAACAAGGTCATCATCTGTGCCCATCATCGGCACATGCGCCGGACATTGACTGTACTAAAAGAGTATCACAAAAAAGTTGTAGTGGGCATGCATCAATCGTATTTGCTCGCGGTCAGAAGAGTATACTCACAAAGGCAACAGGGACTACCAAGCATGCCCTTTACTGAGCAGGACATTCAGTTCATGTTCACATCAACCAACAGAATGGGAAAAAAGTGGTCTCTGTGATTTGGAGCGTGGCATGATTGTTGGTGTCAGATGGGCTGGTTTGAGTATTTCTGGGATTTTCACACACAACAGTCTGTAGAATTTACTCAGAATGATGCCAAAAACAAAAAACATCCAGTGAGCGACAGTTCTGTGGATGGAAAAGTCTTGTTGATGAGAGAGGTCAACAGAGAATGGTCAGACTGGTTCGAGCTGACAGAAAGGCTACAGTAACTCAGATAACCGCTCTGTACAAGTGCAGTGAGCAGAATATCATCTCAGAATGCACAACAACCTTGAGGCGGATGGGCTACAACAGCAGAAGACTACATTGGGCACTTTATTAGGACAATGGTGAACGTATACACACACACACACACACATATCTCACTGGCTTTCATAATTGTAATCAATGTGTTTTTAGGACGCTTTGTCAAGTAAAAAATATTTAAACTCTGAAAATCGCATGGTGAGATCACTGTATTACAGAACCGTTCTACTAAGGGGAGCCTACAAGCTTAGCATAAAATAGCATAACGCGGCCATCCAATAGACATTCTATGGGCATTAGAGGCTGTTCTTTTTAATGGATGTATGGAGGAGATAATTTAGTGTGCTGAATAAACTGCTTTTGTGAGGAAACAGCTCATCATTTAATGAATTGACCATCTGTCCAGTAATCATCAGCATGTTTTGCTTGATCTTTCTTAAGAGAAGTCACATAAAAACACGTTAAATCAAGATTGAATTGCTCCTATGGTAAGAGAATACAGTTTATTACAGAATTTATGTACGGGTTAAGGAGTATGGTTAATTGTAATTAAATCCTAATACTATATATACATACACTAATGAGCCAAAACGTTATTACCAATATATGGTCTTGGTCCTCCATGTGCTGCCAAAACAGCACCGACCCACCAAGGCATGGACTCTACAAGACCCCTGAATTTGTCCTGTAAGCCACTGTGGATCAGACTTGTTGGTCAATCACATCCCATAGATGCTCAATCGGATTGAGGTCTGGGGAATTTGGAATCCAGGGCAACACCTTTATCTGTTCATCATGTTCCTCAAACCATTCCCCAACATTGTGTGCAGTGTGGCGTGGCCCATTATCCTGCTGAAAGAGGCCACTGCCATAAGGGAATACCATTGCCATTAAGGGGTCTACCTGGTCTGCAACAATGTTTTTTATAGTTGGCACAAGTTAAATTGACGTCCACATGAATGGCCGGACCCAGGGTTTCCCAGCAGAACATTGCTCAGAGCATCACACTCCCTCCACTGGCTTGCCGTCTTCTCACAGTTCATTTCCCAGGTAAACGACACACAGGTACATGGCCATCCAAATGATGTTAAAGAAAACGGGACTCATCGGACCAGGCGACCTTCTTCCACTGCTCCAAGGTCCAGTTACGACGCTTGCGTACCCATTGAAGGTCCTTACGATGGTGGACAGGAGTCATTATGGGCACTCAGACTGGTCAGGTCTACGCAGCCCCATATGCAACTGGGTGTGATGTACTGTGTGTTGTGACACATTCCTCCGGTAACCATCATTAACATTTTCTGTGACTTGTTCCACAGTAGACCTTCTGTCGATTCAGACCTAATGGGATAGCCTTCACTGCCCTCATGCATCGATGAGCCTTGGGCACTTAACACCCTGTCGCCTGTTTGTGGTTTGTCCCTCCTAGGACCACTGTCAGTAGGTATTCACTACTTCTTACCGGGAACACCCCACAAGCCTTGCCATTTCAGAGATGATCTTACCCAGTCGTCTGGCCAGAACAATTTGGCCGTTGACAAAGTCGCTCAGGTCTTTCCTCCTGTCCATTTCTCCTGCATTCAACATGTTGACTACGAGAACTGATTGTTTGCCTACCATCTAATCTACCCAGAGTTTGACACGTGGCCTTGTTAGGAGATGATCAACAATATTCACTTCACCTGTCAGTGGTTATAATTCTTTGGCTCATTGGTGTACATTGGCACACTAAAAAGAGAGAGAAATTCACAATTTACTTAACTCTCAAACTTACTGTGACATGATTGAAATAAGGTATTGAATTCATTGTTAGTATTATAAAAGAAGTGTAAAATAAATGATCACCCATTGAAAACCCATATTTGTTGAGCAATAATCTGAAAGTTTGTGGGGACGTGCATATTATGGTCCCTCAATGTCTACGTTCGGCATTTTTTGAGGTTTAGAATGATATAAAAAAAAAAAAATAACATAAAAAAACAACTTGAAGCCTGAACGCATGTGACATCAGTGGATAGTGGAACCTGGTCAGCAGCATTCGCTTATTGTGCCCATCCCTCGTTTGTTCTTAGATGCTGTACGATAAAAATAATTCAGTAGAAGCAGCAGCAATAGAGACGGAGAGAGACAGACAGGCCGGAGCCGGCTCTCACATACACACACACACACACACACACACACACACACACACACACACACACACACACACTTCAGGACGAGTTCAGCGCTACACACACTGAGCCTGTGATGATGCAGCAGATGGATTTTTTCTCTCTTATGAGCGTCTCTGTGGCCGGAATCTTTAAATGGCCATAAATGTGCTGTACACAAACACAAATAGATGCTCATCAGTTTACCAGCTCAGACCAGCTGCTTTCTTTTCTTTCATATGCTCTTCAGGTATACAGACAGGCTCACTATCATACACTTTCTTCACTAACACAAGCAAGACGAGGGTTTATTGAGGTGTTTTGTGTTCAAACTCAACACCTACAGAAGATGGCGTTGAGTGTCTATGTCATTCATGAAAGCGGTAGAGGTGACAGGTGACTGTCCGCGTCTAGTGGCTTGCGTGAGGAAGCGAGAGTGTCTCCGCCACCCACAGATAACACTGTCTCCAGTTGTTCACTCACACCGCCTGTCACCCGTCTGCCGCTTATCACGCCACACCCTTCCTGCAAACGTGTGGAGCGAGTAATTAACCTGATGCAGTTCCTTCACGACAAACACAATAAACACACACAGAGCCCTGGAGCTGTAATAGCGACCAGGAATACCGGCCCTGTCCAATGACATGCCAAGAAATTCCCACTTCATTTACTTTCATGTCAGCATTTATGTAGGAGTTTAGCTACTTAACAATTGTATTTGTAGGTCAGAAGCTGGAGGAGCAAACTTCTGTGTAATCTTGGCTCCTTCTTCAGGTACGTTAACAGTGTTCCAGTTATTTGATTGATAACAAGCATTGATAGGCTTCAATTGAAGGGAAGGACAAACCATAAAGTCTTTATGAGCATCATTAAACTCTGATTATGCAGTCTGTTTAGTTATTACTGATTTCATATCATGCATTGATTTACAGTTTATGTGCCGTCACCTGTACTGAGACCAGCTTAGCCAGTATATTTTAAGTTTCAGTAAATTTGATTTTAAAATATGTTCTTGTATGCCAGCTTTTTACAGAAAAAAAACTTAAAATGGTATTGTGATTCTCCCAAAAAGTATAAACATTATGACTCTTTCAAATCATTGTTCTGTTTGTTTGAGCGACCTGTCCAGCCCTACATAGCAACATTGACTTAACCAATTGTGTGAGTTAGGGGTGGGGCTATCTGTTTGTAAACCAATGGAAGATGGATTATTGAGGAAACCTTTTAAAAAACGTCTAGGTTACGTATGTAACCTCAGTTCCCCGATGGAGGGAACGAGACGTTGTGTCAGAGAACGACACTAGGGGTCTCTCTTGAGCGCCGATATTCACCTCTGTACTATGAAAAAAGGCCAATGAGAGTTGGCAGCCAGTATTTGCATGTCCCGCCCCCGGACATACGGGTATTTAAGCGGCGCAAATTCGGGAGTTCATTCAGGATTTTTCTGAGGAGCCGGAAATGGTCCGGCCACAACAGGGGCTCGGCTCAGCGACGTGGCAAGGGGGACACAACGTCTCGTTCCCTCCATCGGGGAACTGAGGTTACATACGTAACCTAGACGTTCCCCTTCTGTCGCTCTCTTACGTTGTGTCAGAGAACGACACTAGGGGTCCACTTAAAAGCGCCATGCGCTGAGCCGTGTACGTGATCCGCTGATACAGGAGCGAGCAGGTATTCCTACGTGCAGAACGACCAACTGTATCAGCCGCACGTACCCTTCCCCAATGCCCCATTTAAGCCATCAGGATTCCTTATCATTACCCCGGAGGGGGGAACAAGGTGACGGCCGCCAACATGGGAATGGGCCAGCCTGGCTGGGCCTCTTTTCTCTCTATGTTTCTCGCATAGAGCAACTACGGCCGGGGCCCTTACACGCATTGAGGGAAGGGGGTCTTAGCCCTTGGTAGGGCGGGGAAGACCCTGCGGAGGCCACACCTACCCGGAGGGGAGGCAAATTTGAGTGGCACATACATCGCATGGCCTATACCTAGGCCTTATGCGGAACAGTAGTGCGGTGGTAGCACCAGCCTCAAAGAGGGGGGAGCATACAGCACGGCACCTGAGGCAGCTGTGACTGCCTAAGGGAAACACGGTGTCAACTCACGTGAGGGGACAGAACCGTGGTTTTACACACAGGGGGAGTCCGAGCAGGAGGCCTTACCTGTGGGGCCCCTATACCAGTACAGGGTAGCTAGCGGTACCCGCAGTGGTTTGGGTCGGCGAGTCCCTCCGCGAGAACTGCGACCACGCAAGGGCTAGGGGAGGAGCCAACCAGTGTCCCAAGCCTGGGATCTCCTGGGAAGAAGGCGCACTGTTTCCCCTGGTTAGGGGGAAGGGCGCTGGGTGCAAGCGATCCACCCAGTCAGATCGTCGGCATGTCACCGAGTTCTACGGGCTCGGTACCTGAGAGAACATGGGACGAAACTGACTCAACTCGGAGATTGTAGAATCTCGCAAAAGTGTTAGGTGTTGCCCAGCCCGCAGCTCTACAAATGTCTGCTAGGGCAGTGCCCCTAGCCAGTGCCCATGAGGACGCCACACTCCTGGTGGAGTGGGCTAGGACCCGCAAAGGGGGGGGCACAGCCTGGGTGTGATAAGCCAGGGAAATGGCATCGACAACCCAGTGGGCGAGTCTCTGCTTGGAGACAGCGTTCCCTTTCTGCTGTCCCCCAAAGCAGACGAAGAGCTGCTCAGAGCGTCTGGTGCTCTGTGTGCGGTCCAGGTAAATACGTAAGGCACGCACCGGACACAGCAGTGAGAGGGCTGGGTCTGCCTCCTCCCGGGGCAGCGCTTGCAGGTTCACCACTTGATCCCTGAAGGGTGTGGTAGGAACCTTGGGCACGTAGCCCGGTCGCGGTCTTAGGATCACGAAAGTGTCTGCCGGACCGAACTCCAGGCAGGCGTCGCTAACAGAGAACGCATGCAGGTCCCCGACCCTCTTGATGGAGGCGAGCGCGATCAGCAGGGCCGTCTTGAGAGAGAGGGCCCTGAGTCCAACTGAGTCAAGCGGCTCGAAGGGGGTCTCCGGAGTCCCATCAGGACGACCGAGAGATCCCAGGAGGGAAATAGGTTAGGCCGGGAGGGAATCATCCTCCGGGCACCTTTTAGGAACCTGACGATTAAGTCGTGCTTGCCAAGAGACTTGCCGTCTACCGTGTCATGGTGGGCCGCGATAGCAGCAACATACACCTTGAGGGTGGAGGGGACAGCCTCCTCTCCAGCCTCTCCTGAAGAAACACGAGCACTGACCTAACTGCGCACTTCTGCGGGTCTTCGGCTCGGGAAGAACACCAGTTCGCGAACAGACGCCACTTCAGGGCGTAGAGATGCCTGGTCGAAGGGGCTCTGGCTTGGTTAATAGTGTCTATGACAGCTAAAGGTAGGCCGGCTAGACCCTCCGCGTCCCGTCCAGGGACCAGACGTGGAGTTTCCAGAGGTCTGGGCGCGGGTGCCAGAGCGTGCCCCGTCCCTGAGAAAGAAGGTCCTTCCTCAGGGGAATTCGCCAGGGAGGGGCTGTCATAAGGAGCGTGAGATCCGAAAACCACGTCCGGTTGGGCCAGTAGGGGGCCACCAGAGTGACTTGCTCCTTGTCCTCCCTGACCTTGCATAGCACCTGTGCAAGAAGGCTCACTGGGGGAAAAGCGTACTTGCGCAGCCCCACGGGCCAGCTGTGTGCCAGAGCATCTGTCCCCAGGGGAGCCTCTGTGAGGGCATACCAGAGCGGACAGTGGGAGGTTTCCTGGGAGGCAAACAGGTCTACCTGGGCCTTGCCGAACCTGTCCCAAATCAGCTGGACCGATTGGGGGTGGAGCCTCCACTCTCCGCCAGGCAAGGTTTGTCTTGACAGCGCGTCCGCTATCACATTGAGTTTGCCGGGGATGTGAGTGGCGCGCAGCGACTCCAGTCGCTGCTGACTCCAAAGGAGGAGACGACGGGCGAGCTGTGACATGTGGGGGGAGCGTACTCCGCCTTGGCGGTTTATGTAAGCCACCACCGTGGTGCTGTCTGTCCTGACCAGGACATGTTTGCCACGAATCATCGGAAGAAATTTCTTCAGGGCAAGACGAACGGCCAGCAGCTCTAGGCAGTTGATGTGCCAGCGCAGCGGGCCTTGGTTCCACCGGCCTGCGGCTGCGCGCCCGTTGCACACGGCGCCCCAACCCAATTTGGAGGCGTCGGTTGTAACCAGAACGCGACGGGACACCTGCTGCAAGGGTACCCCTGCCCGAAGAAAGCAGGGTTTGAAGGTTTGGAGGCAGGCAGTGGTAATTTCCACGCCGTGCGTGCCGTGGCGCCATGCTCGTCTCGGGACTCGAGTCTGGAGCCAATGCTGAAGTGGTCTCATATGCATCAACCCTAGTGGCGCGACCGCCGCGGAGGATGCCATATGCCCCAGGAGCTGTTGGAAACGCTTCAACGGGACCACGGTGCCTGGCTTGAAGGAAGCGAGGCATTCCAGCACTGACTGAGCACGTTCGTTGGAGAGACGTGCTGTCATTGAGACTGAGTCTAACTCCAAACCGAGAAAAGAGATGCTCTGGACTGGGGTGAGCTTGCTCTTCTCCCAGTTGACCTGAAGCCCCAAGCGGCGGAGGTGCTCGAGCACCTGGTCTCTGTGTGCGCATAGTAATTCCTGCGAGGGGGCCAGAATAAGCCAATCGTCGAGGTAATTGAGTATGCGTATGCCTGCTCCTCGTAGCGGGGCAAGAGCCGCCTCTGCGACCTTCGTGAAGACACGAGGGGACAGAGACAGGCCGAAGGGGAGGACCTTGTACTGATACGCCTGGCCGTCGAATGCGAACCGTAGAAAGGGTCGGTGTCGAGGGCGAATTGAGACGTGAAAGTACGCGTCCTTCATGTCTACCGCTGCGAACCAATCTAGATGCCGAACGCCAGATAGAATTTGTTTCTGGGTGAGCATTTTGAACGGGAGTTTGGACAGGGTCCGATTGAAAACTCGCAGGTCCAAGATCGGTCGTATGCCACCGCCTTTCTTGGGTACAACGAAGTAAGGGCTGTAGAAACCCTTCTTCGTTTCGGTTGGAGGGACAGGCTCTATCGCGTCCTTGATTAGAAGGGAGGCGATTTCCTCGCGCAGGGAGAGGGCATGTTCACCGTGCACTGCGGAGGAACGAACGCCCAGGAAGGGGGGCGGAGACCTGGCAAACTGAATTGCGTAACCGAGTCGAATGGTCCGGTGCAGCCAGCGTGACGAGCTGGGCAGAGAAAGCCATGCCTCTGCGCTCTGTGCTAGCGGCACCAAGGGGACAAGTATTTTGGACGTACCCGGCGGGACTTCGCAGCGGTGCGGAACAGGTAACGCAGCGTCGGGAGGCTCTGTGGCGTCCCGAGGCTCTGGTGCTGAGAATAAGCTCAAAGCACTTACCTTGTTCCGCGCACCCGGCAGGGGCGGGTTCGTGACAGAGGAGGAGGTCTGATGTCGGCGTCCTCTGGACTCGTCTGAACCGGCCGGCCGGGGAACAGTCGTGGAGCTGAGGGCGGGAGCACCGCATCCTGGGCGCCGGGACTGTTGAGGCCTGAAACAAAAGTGCCGTGAGAACGGCATTTGCGGGCCATGTGACCCAGAGGTAAAGGAAATAGCTCTTTTATTGAGAATTTGGGTACCGCAGCCCCCGTCAGGGGTGCGGCAAATGAAAAACACAAGATTCTCCTCCCGGCCCTCCACCGGGGGACGGAGCGGTCTCACCATCTCCGGAGCTAACTTCTCGTCCTCTGGGTCCGCTGTCTCAGGGACGTTTGGGAGCCTTCCGGGTCCTCGACGGGGTCCGTGAGGCAGGGGCGTACGCTTCCTGCGGTTTGCTCGACGCTGGGGCTGAGAGCTGGGCCCAGGTTGGGGCGGAGCAGAAGATCTTCTGGCCGCAGGAGGACGCCCTCGGCGAGCAGATGGGGCCTGGGCCGTGGCGGCAGGCTTGCGGCGCGGCATGATGTGAGAAATGGCCTCCGTCTGCTTCTTCACCAGGGAGAACTGCTGGGCAAAGTCCTCCACGGTGTCGCCGAAGAGGCCGAACTGGGAGACAGGGGCGTTGAGGAAGCGAGTCTTGTCGGCTTCACGCATCTCGACCAAGTCCAGCCACTGCTGACGTTCCTGGACCACCAGAGTGGCCATCGCCTGCCCGAGTGCCCGCGCTGTGACCTTCGTCGCTCTCAGGGCGAGGTCGGTCGCTGAGCGCAGTTCCTGCAGCGTGTCGGGATCAGGGCCACCCCGTGCATGTTGCGGAGTGCCTTGGCTTGGTGGACCTGCAGGAGAGCCATGGCATGCAGGGCGGAAGCGGCGCGTCCGGTAGCGCTGTAGGCCTTCGCGGTGAGCGAGGATGTTGCTCTACAGCACCGGGAAGGGAGTACAGGGCGGCCCCGCCAGGTGGTAGTGCTTCCGGGGCATAGATGGATCGCAACAGCTCTATCCACCTGGGGATCTCCGTGTACCCATGGCGCGCTCCGCCGTCGAGGGTGGCGAGGGCGGATGAGCAGGTGGCACGACGAGTGGAGAGGGGTGCTCTCCACGAAGACGTCAGCTCATCATGCACCTCCGGGAAGAAAGGTACTGGGGGCGAGGCTGTGAGCGCGCCCACGCCCAAAAACCAATCATCTAGCCGTGATGGCTGCGGGGAGGATGGAGGGTTCCAATCCAGGCCCACGCTATTGGCTGCCCGGAAAGCATATCGGACATCTGCGCGTCGGCCTCCTGCTGGGCGTGCAAGCCCGAGGCGGCAGCCCAGAGGAGCCCTCAGCGTCAGAGCCCACGCCCTCCGATGTCGCGGCGAACTCATCTGCTTCCATCGCCTGAGGGTAGGCAGACTGGCTGTGAGGCGAGTCGCCGCCACCTCGAGCGAAGACGGAGTCAACGAGCGTGCCGGGCGCGGGTGGTCCGAGGGGCGTACCGGTGGAGCTGCACCCGCTGCCATCCCCAAATCGCCTCCATCGCCAGCCGCATCGTCCTCAATCCCGTGGGAAGAAGGAGCGACGGGGCGGCTGGAGTGGCTTGCTTACGATTGTAAGCAAGCCGCGACCGCTAACGTTGTCATGGTCATGTTCTCGCAGTGAGAGCATGAACCATCCACAAACGCAGTCTCGGTGTGATCACTGCCCAGACACACGAGACAACGCCTGTGGCCGTCGGAAGCGGAGAGTACTCTACCGCATCCAGGAACAACACAGGGGCGGAAGGGCATCTTTAAAAGACGCGTCCTTAAAAGGACGTTCACGCCGCTGTGTTTTGCTCTTTTAGAGGAAATTACTCTTTTAAATAAAATCACTCTTTTATGAATGAAAGACTCGTGAGAGATCTTTCTATCTGCAACTGTCGATGCGCTCAGGGGCAGGAAGTGCACAGCCGTGCAACCAGGAGAAAGCCGCTGTTGTGCGCCGTAGAATCCAACAGCATGCAGCAGAGGATAGCAGGAACTCGGTGTGTAGTCACGCAGCAAACTGCAAACACGACCATCGGCTCCAAAGAAATTTTCTGAATGAACTCCCGTATTTGCGCCGCTTAAATACCCGTATGTCCGGGGGCGGGACATGCAAATACTGGCTGCCAACTCTCATTGGCCTTTTTTCATAGTACAGAGGTGAATATCGGCGCTCAAGAGAGACCCCTAGAGAGCGACAGAAGGGGAACAATCATTATTTTTGCAGCTTTGTTTGGGGACGCTAGTAACGCAGAAATTAAATGAAAGGATTTCTATCAGTTGTCAAAAAATGACAACTGTCCCACAGGCATCATTTCCAGCACACCAAACTATTTCACCCCTAATAACGTTTTTTCAAAAGTTAGCATACTTGTTAACCAAGTGGACAAAAGTGTCAGCAAAGAGCATGCTTGAGATGAAATATGAGACAAAACTACGAAAAATCAAGGGAAATATCAAATATTTTTATTGGCCGTCATTTCTAATCAAGCTGTCATTTTGCCAAATTATACAAAAAGTGTGAAAATATTATTTAATTGTGTGTATATAAGATACATAAAATGTTAGCTATGAAATTAGCTATAGCAAGACAAAGGAGTCAGTCATTTCCATCAGCATTAGTTCCAGCACAGAACTCTATTTAACACAAAACAGAATTTGAGATGTGCTGGAAATTACACACAGATGCACAACTACTCTGTGCAATAATATATGATGATATCAAATCTTCTATTTTGTATCTGTACTTGTATTTGTCTCCTTGTGTTTCCCTGTTTGTATTGTGAGTCAGAAAGCATTTTCATTACACATGTGACCTACAACATTCACTTAATCACTCATTCGCTCTAATAGCATTGTGAGCGCACAGCACTTATCGCTCAAATCTACTTAGTGTGCATCCTCTTTATGAATGAGGGATGGAAGAGCCCCTCGCATATATTTTTGTTTGTGCTCATCTGAAAGACGGTCACAGGTGTCTATTGTGTCCCCTGACCTCACAGGTGCATGCATGCGGCTGACTAATTCCTTTACTTTCCATTAAGGTCGTGAAATAATGTTGGTGTGCCCACTCGAGTGACCCCCGCTCCGGAAGAGACACTAATATTTCTCTGGCTCTGATTTGCTACATAATTTATAACATGAGAGCGATCGGGGCCATCCCAGCGACACTGACCTCACGACCCCCTTGACCTTTTAGGGTTAGTATGACAAAAGTGGGCTTTCCTTTTTAATTGTGAACGGGGCTGGTTACACGCCTGACCCCCTGCTCGAGTTGACCTCTGACCCTTCAGACTGGTGCCTGTGACTGAACTAAATTTTATTACAGGCTTTCTGTAGATGAACCTGAAACCAAACACAACAGACAACGCTCGTGAACAAAGACGTTGTGGCAGGAATAATGTACATTATATCAGTGAGACGTTTAGAATTGTGCGGTTTGTGTGTGTGTGTGTGTGTGTGTGTGTGTGTGTGTGTGTGTGTGTGTGTGTGTCCACTGCAAACTCACATTCAGGTCTGACTCCATTCCGGTTTACAATGCCCACTTATCACAATCCTGTCAACAATAGATGGATAAAATCAAGTCCCCGCCATACATTTTTTTCTTGTTCAATAACCCGTTTCACTTTGAGATATAGTACATCACAATATTGAAGAGAGTTACCGTTTCATACCGACTTTAACAAATTAGACATATTTCTTTACCTCTATTAAAATTAAATAATTAAATCACAAGGAAGTTCAATTCTGAATGGTGCACAACCCATTTAGAAACCAAATTTTGTAACACTTTACATTAATATTCGCTTTATAAAGGATTTATAAAGGGTTTATTAATTACTAATAAATAATTTATAAACACATTACAAATCATTGTTATGCAGTTTTAATAAAACGAATGAAAAGGCGAGTTTCATATAATTCCTAAATAGTGAGCATTTTAACTTACATGTTATAAATGCTTAATAAATACACTTATTCATATTAAATGTTTCTAGTATTTCTCCCTATTTCGCAGTAGCCGGTGCACAAGAGTCGATCACTATAGAAACCAAAATATCCTCTGCCATTTTAAACAGTATGTCTTCTCAAATTTGGAAAGTTCGATTCGAGGTCAGTTTGTATATTTAATCAGTCTGTTGTGTCTCTCAGCTGTGATGAGCTGTAATACTGAAGTTGTTCATTTAAAGTTGTAGAAAGCTATTTTCTAGTTTTAGTAGTGTATTAGTAATACAAGCGATCACAGAGTGCTGTATGTAAACACTGCCACCACCTGCTGGCGAACATATATAATGTAAAAAAAAACAAACAGAAGCTCTTAACAGATCTGCACTGCTCTTACACTTTAGTTTAGAACAGCATGAACACAAAGCAGAGTGATACACACACAGTGAAGCGTCCGAGTAATGATGGTGTCAGACCATCAGTGCTCATGGAATGTCTCTTGTCCAATCAGATTTGAGGACCGAAACTAACTGTTGTATATAAAGGTAAATTTTCATTGGTTACTAATATTGAATAAGTGTTATTTAGCATTTATAGCATGTAAGGTAAAATGGATCACTATTTGTCACATTTTGCATGAAAGTCTGAAAGTAATTTTTATTCATGTTTTCATGCATATCAGAGATTATTAATGCATTTATAAACGACTTATTAGACATTAATTAAGCCCTTTATTAACCCTCTGGGGTCTGAGGGTGTTTTGGTTTTGCCTTGACATTTGTGCTTTTTTCAGTTGCTTAAAAACACATTAATGGCTAAAGTCTGATAACACTGTATTCAGCACAAACTGGTCTACAATAATATGTGAGCAACATGTGTGTACATGTTTGTATTTTTGAGAAAATAACGTTTATGCATGGTTTTTGAAAAAACTAAAATTTTAAGTGATTGAAATAAGGTCATATAACACATAATAAACATTTGTCCACAAGACTTTTGAGAACTGGATCTTGTAGCCGAGATTTTTTGCTACAAAATGATGGGAAAACCATCCTGATCACTCATTCATACAAAACAATATAGTACTTTAACTTTTGGAAGGTCATATGCGAGGAGGCATGAACTATCCTGAATATTGATGTGATTCACACCTGAAGAGACAAAAGATGCCTCCACTGGGCCTATCAATGAGGAATGTGACAGAAAGAGAATGAATGTGAGACTTAATGATCAAAATCAAGTAATCTGACTATATATTTTCTTTACATAAAGACTTTACTTACTTTTATACCTACACTAACATTAAAAGAAGTCTCTTCTGCTCACCAAGAATGCATTTAAAAAGAATGCAGTAAAAACATTGTGTGAACTATTTTTAGAATTTAAAAGAACAGTTTTCTATTTAAATATATTGTAAAATGCAATTTGTGATCAAAGCTGAATTTTCAGCATCATTACTGCAGTCTTCAGTGTCACATGATCCTTCAGAAATCATTATAAGATGCTGATTTTCTAATATGGGCATATTTAAACTCGTTTACCCTGAACACATATTTGCAAGCACAAGCTTTGATGATAATGATGTTGTTGATGATAATGAGGCAGCATAAACACTAGTTAAAATATAATCTAAACATTCATATTATTTTTATATCATATTACATATCATATTTATATCATACAGCATACAATTTAAATACCTGCTTTAGCCGAAACAACATTTAAATGTAACTAAAACTTGCTTATTAGGAGTCATATTACAAATGTCAGTATTCCTGTTTTGCAAGTCTGGAAACAGTCCCACTAGTAAAATATGTACATGTATATATAAAATAGCATGTCAACTAATGAAAACTAAATGACTTACTAGTCTGAAATTGTATCCTCGGCTGGATCAAGTCTCTCTTCAAAATACAAATGTTCATCAGAGTCCCGCTCAAACGTTCATCATGTTAACTCTTCCTTCCTATCCTGGAGTTTCATCGCCTGTGTATCGTTACAAACACGCAGAATAGTTGAGTTGAGTTGTGTTGTGTTTACATTAAACCTCACCATCGGGGGCGTGTACATGTGCGTTGATCGTCTCGTATGAATGGCGCACTCTGCTGGTGGGTGGGATCACATTACAGATAATGAGATGGACCGGTAAAAACTGTACATCGTTTTGTTTCAAACAGATTGCATTGCAGGAGAATATTTGTTTTAAATTTGAATTGTTTTATTTAAAAGTAGACATTTTAAGCTTTCTTTAGACATATGTTTCATGTTTGTGTGATAAGTATTCGCGGAGTTTCAGTTCATTTTAGTGATGTGTTTCTGAAAAATGCTCGTGAACACAGAGACTGCTGAAAGCTCACCCTTTTTATTTTCTTTATTTTACTAAAGCACAAGATTTTGTTGTTATTGTGAGTGTACACAAATAAAAGTAGACCCTTTATAGTCTCTAATGATGTCTTACACTTATCTGTATACCCAAAAATGACGGAGTATTTTAAGTTGTTTCCGCTGTAATGACGAAAATATCCAGCAGGACATGCAGGCGCGTCCGTCGACCCCAGAGGGTTAAAGGCGCAGTAAGTGATTTCAGCCGTTCTAATTCCACAAGACTGAGCCACTAGATTAGCCACCAAATAAACTTTATTGAGAGCTGAAATAGTTGCCCTCAACTGACAACTGTTATGACCAACATGGCATAAAAATGGCATTATGCCTCCATAATTCGCTCCAACAACAATACTAATGAAAACAAAATTATTGACAGGCAGAAAGCGTTAGAGCTGTCACAGAGAATGGTGACATATCTCACAATACTTATTTCATTAACATCTTTCAGAGATTAGGACAAATTTTTGAATACCTTTCCATGAAAAAATCACTCACAGCACCTTTAACCCTTAACAAAGTGAACATTAATGTAACGTATTACCCAACATTAATTTTTCCGGCTAAGAAAAACATAGGTGAAGACAACAAAATGACCTACAACATGTTCAACACATAAAAGTATGTTAGAGAATTAGTACACGACACCAGTGCCTGCGTTACTGATGAAAGTATACATAGTCCAGTGAGTGTGGCACTGTCAGGCACACGGCAGCACAATGAGCTGACAGTGAATGTGAGGGCAGGGCCACAACAATCACACAGACAATAGGGGGCCCGGGGCCACTGGGGGAAACCTGATTCCCGCGCTGGTTTTTAAAAGGCCTGAGTGACTCTGGAGCCAGCTGTCAATCAATAGGAGCCACAAAAACACAAAACAGCCAAAAAACAGACAAGCGAGAGGAAGATGTTGAAAATATTGACAGAGTGCTACAAGTGTGTGATGGATCATCAGCATATTCATCAAAGTTTGACGTCAAAGTTCTTGTGTCCCTTTCAGATGGTTAGATATTTAGCGAGACGTGCTGGAGGAAGCGATTAGTTCTCATCATGCTTTCATCCGCGGTGGCAGATATTTTGACTCTGAACGTCATTGGCAGGAAACATTTGTCTGAGTCGTTCCTATTTCACTCACACAGCATTCACAATGATACACACAAACACAATCTCAGGACTAAAGACTGCATGATATACAGCTGCTATAGGTGATCTGCTCATCTGTTTCACATATTTAGATACACAGCTCATTGTTGTGTTTAAAACATGACCAGGAGGTCTAAAGGGGAGCATTCTCCCCAGTTTAAAACCAATTGTATTGAAAAGAAATTTAGTTTAATTAACAAACGAAAATCATACAGAAGAGTTGGAATGACTATTTAAAGTTTACCCATAAATCCACAGCTTCGGGCACTTTTATCACTTCTTGTTCAAAGTTTTTACACTTATCAATATTTTGTATTTATCAAATTAACAATATCCAATAGTGTCACAGGAGATGAATGTCATTTTTGTCATAAAAATTCATTTCCAGCACATCTCAAGTTCTGTATTGTGTTTAACAGAATGCTGTGCTGGAAATGACACTGAGAAAAATTGAGAGAAATCATTTTCACACAATAAATATTGAAATGGTTTATGTTATTTCACAAAGTATACAGTGGACAGAGGATGTCAAGATCCTAAAAAGATGAAATAACACCATCAAAGTATCATGAAAGTGGTCCATACAGGTTTGGAACAACATAAAGAGTTCTTTGGGTGAACTTTACATTTACATTTATGCATTTATTCAACTTGCGCATTGAGAAGATGACCTTTAAATGTGACAGAAGAAACATCTGATGAAGGTTTTCTGTCAGAATACACACATTGTTTTTCTAATCACATCTGAATGTCTCCTGAGACATTAATTGGATGTGACCACTGGCTTTATGAAAAGCAGCACGTGGCAGCTGTTTGTTATTGAATTATTGCACAGAACACATCTGTAAGCGTTTGAACATGTCTTTGCCGCTGAGATGAAGCACATGTCAGTTAACCTGCATGATTATCCAGCGACTTCAAACCGATTACATGAATCCTGTTGCAAACGTTAAGTTACAACTGGGCAAGAGAGGTGAGGAAACTCTCTTTGAATGAATGTTTGAATTCAAGCCACCAGCTCGTCCTTACACACTAAACCTGATTAAAAGAGACACAGAACGACTGCAGACATGCCTTCATCTTTACAACACCACTAAACACATTCCACATTCATTATTTTAACATTACGGCATTGTTGAATTCTTGATTCTGATTGGCTGACACACATTCCAAGGGCCTTAATTCTGATGTTTTAAGTTGGTCTTTTACTGGTCTTAAATAATGTATATCTGCGCAGTTATGAAGTAGTTTCAGATCTGTTGACCACATTACTAAGGCTGTTGATTTAACACATTTATTCAGTGCAATTAATCATATATAGAAAACAGCCTGATCTCATGACAATTATGTTACAATGGCCACATTATTGCAAATCAAAATAACATGCTTCATTACATGTTTTGCTGCAGTTTAATGTCCAGTTAAATGTCATGGGGGTGGTGCCAAAAGTGAGTAAAAGGTTTTTATGTTGAATATTAATGAGTAAAACATACCTCCCTGACCTAAACCAACACCTAAACCTAACCAATAGTGTCCTAAAAGCAAATTCGACATGAAAGGCACATTTTCTGAAGCAACCACTGCATTTTGAGTCGCTTCTATGGCACTTTCATCACACATGTCAGCTCTTGTGTTTGTCTAGGATCAATCCGTGGTCTTTCGAGTCCAAATTCCAACACTCTATCAGCTGAGTTCTGTAATTAAATGTGTAAATGTAGGTGAGTGTGTAATTCAAGTGTTAAAATGGATCATTTTACAAATGATGCATTATAGTAAAAGTGTTTTGATAGCAGTGTATGAGTTAAAGACCAAAACATAACTGTTAATTAAGTCATAATCAGCCATTGTAGTCATGATTTGTGTGTGTCATGATTACCCTGGTGACCACTAGGGGTCACCATGTATGTTTATTGTTCCATGCCTGTTTTGCGTTTTTGATTATAGGCTTTGCTGTTCTTGACCATGTCTTTCATTTCATTGGTTCTTGTGATTATTAGTCCCAGGTGTTCCTTGTTTCCTTGTGTATTTAATCCATTGGTTTTCATGTGTTCTTTGTCAGTTGTTTTCCATTTATGGTTATGTTTGTTTTCTTGATTTCTAATGTTTTCTGTGTGTTAGGATTTCCTGATTTTGCTTTGCTTACCTTTATTAAAAGATGCATTTAGATCTTGAACTATCACCTCACCTTATTGTACATTACAGATCAACTGACCAAAATATGGATCTAGCAGCAGATTTTGGCAAGCTACAGTATGTCAGGCAGGACTTTCTTTTTGGGACTATTCTACCCTTCATGTGAGCATAACATTGTTAACTTGCCGGATGTAGTCTCAACTTCTGTGGTCCAGGTGGTTCCTATCACACCGAAGGTTGCACCTGGTATGCTCATGCCTGCAATGGTCAATAAGCCAGCACCCTCACCTGCCACGGTCAATGAGCCAGCACCCATGCCTGCCATGGTCAATGAGCCAGCACCCATGCCTGCCAAAGTCAACGAGTCAGTGACCATGCCGGCCACTGTCAACGAGCCAGTTCCTGAAGCCTCGACCATCTCAGAGCTAATGTCTGAAGCCTCGACAATCCCAGAGCCAGCATCCTTGGTCACGGCGGCCGTTCTCAAAATAGTGCTCCTGGCTGTCCGGAAGAGGAGGAGGAGAAGGGCTCCTGCCCCCCTGTCACTGCCTGTACTCACGCCACAGATGTCGTTTCCCTGTCGCTGCCAGTGCCAATGGCACAGGGGTCGTTTCCCTGTCACTGCCAGTACCCACGGCCACAGAGGCCATTCCCCTGTCACTGCCTGTACTCATGACCATGGAGGTCATTCCCCTGTCACTACTAGTGTTCACAGCCATGGAGGACGTTTCCAAGTCACTGCCAGCACTCCCGGCAACAGAGGCCATTTCCCAGTCACTGCCAGTGCTCCTGACCACTGTGGTCATCAATGAGCCTGTCCAGTTTCCCGAGGATTTCAACAAGCCTGTCCAAATCCCCGATGCTGTCCACAAGCCGATCCAGTTCCCCGAGGCTGTCCAGTCCCTCGAGTCTTCCATATCTCTGCACCTTGAATCCTCAGCTTCCCTGGCTTCTGAGTTCCCAGCTGCCTTGCTCTCTGAGTCCCCTAATTCCTTGCTCTCGGAGTACCCTAGTGCCTTGCTCTTCTAGTCCCCAGCTGCTCTGAACTCTGAGCTCTCTGAATTCCTAACAGCTCTGAACTCTGAGCCCTCCGAGTCTTCCACAGCTTCACCCTTCAAACCTACCATGGCTCTGCCCACCGAGGCTCCACCTCCTGCGGCTCTGCCTCCTGCTGTTCCACCTGATCTTCCTTGGTCTCCTGGTTGTCTGCCTGATCTGATCTCCAGACTGTTTGCCTGATCAGCCATGATCTCTTTGGTCTTCTGGCCAAACGCCTGATCTGTCCTGGCTTCCTTGTTCTCCGGGCCGTCCGCTGATCAGCCCTGGTCTCATTGGTCTTCTGAGTCTCCGCCTCCTGGGACTCCATTCCCTGAGAATTCTGTGGCCCTGCACCCTGCTGTGGTACTTTGATTATGGGTTATGTTTTTCACGTCTTGTCAATTTTTTTTTCTTGATTTCTAATGTTTAGTGTTTTTGTAGAGTTTCTAATTTTGCTTTGCATAGCTTTATTAAAAGCTGCATTTAGATCTTGAACTTTCGCCTTGCCTCATTGTACACTGCAGCATGAAAGTGAATAAATGCACATTTGTTGAAGTGCCTCTAAAGTTATGATAAATAAATGTAGCTATAGGATTCATGCAATGAGACTAGGTTGAAAAATTAGTTGAATAAAATCATGCCACCATAATAAGGAATTTTCCAGCCAACTGTACTTAAGTGCCACCTGTTTTTGTGAGTGTCAGTCAGCATGGGCAGTCAGCGCAGATCCAGCTGTGCAGACAAACTGACAGCTGACTAAAGACAGCTGAAGAGTAACATTTCAAGCAACATTTAAGTTGCCACATCACCATACAAATGCAGCATTTTCAGCTAGAGATGCTGAAAACCAGTGAAATGGAATGCAACCACAGTGACACACACCAAAACGTATCCTGTGAGAACGCCTCTTGTGTCTACCTCAGACAGACTAACAAACTCAATTGTGCAAAAGGATTATTGTGGACTGCATGCCAGTGATAGACCCATGTTCAATAATATGGAAATAAACCAAACAATATTTTGACTTTATATAAAGCCACTTTTTGTATTGTCTAATCAATGCTTTACTCGTCTGTATAACGCGCACACAAAAAGAGACAGTCACAATGTTGAGGGGAAGACTGCTTTATTAATCCATAAAGCAGGCAACAGTTCAAAAAGGGGCAAGTCCAGTGAAGAATGGTCAAGGGGGTGCGTAAGGTCGGAGCCGGGGAATCAGAAAGGGTAAAGGGGCAAATCCGGGAGAGAGTGGTCAACGATAGCGGGGGTCGAAGGGGGAAAACAGTTAACAACTATGGCGCGAGTGGGAACGAAGACAGGGGAACGAGTTGGCAAGCTTAGAGGATAATCAAGAGGAGGGAGGTCGAAACTAGACGAAACTAGCAGGGGCAAAACTAGATGAGACTAGCGGGGGTCAAAACACGGGAATCTAAATACATACAATAACCAACCCGAGTGAAACAAAAGGGTTGTGATATATATAGGGGAACAAACGAGCGGTGCAGGTGAAACGAATAACTAGGTGATGGGACGAGTGCAGGTGTACATAATAAAGGGGTGATTAAGAAAGTGCCGGTGGTCATAATGTTCTGGTCACCGGAGCGTGCATGCGAACATGAGTCAGAGGGGGGAGAGAGTTTACGAGCGCGAGCTCGTAATAGCAAACCGGGCGTGGAAGCCTGAGGGAGGAAAAAGAGCGTACGAGCTCAAGGGGGCGGAGCGAGGGAGCGGGAAGCGAGCACGCTCGGAGTGTATGGGTGCGTGCTCGAGGAAGCGGAGATGGGGCAGAGGAGCGGGGTTCGTGACAGTCTGCCACAGTAATGTAATTGAATGATCTGATATTAATATATTATTAGTATATTTATTATAAATTAATATTATTGTATTTAGTCTACATTATATTTATCATTATTTTGATTATTAGATATATTGAATTCTCATTTTGGGGGGGATTTTTTCAGAAAATATTGATATATGTGATTAATTGTCATTCATTTTGTGAATAAATCGCTAACTTTTTTGATTAAAAATGTTCAGTAATTTACAACCCTACGCAATACAGTTCCATATCACTAAAGCACGTTTAGTTTCTTTGGCACTAAACGCGAGTTAAATGTTCTCCCAAACAGAAAGGTTAATGCTCTAATGAGTGTTAAATCAACAAAACTGTCCACACTACCCTAAATCTAAACCTAACCGATAGTGTCAGAAAATGCAAATGTGAGATGAAAAACACAACCATGTCATTTTTGGTGGTTCTATGACACTTTCGGGTCATGTGTGGACCCTTTTCAGGACTCATACACTAATCCTTTACATCACAAGTGTAATGATCAATCAGTTAAGCTACTGCACAATTTGATCATGCCTGAACAAGCTTGTAAATGCAGTTAAAATAATTTTTTCTACGTCATAAGATAGCATTGTGTGAGGAACAGAGTGCTGTTTTTCTCGTTTTACTGATTTGTGTGAAAGTGAATAAAAGTCATTGTTGCTGTAGTGCCACTAGTGTTCATTTCACCAGGACACTGTTTAACAATCGTTTTGCATAGTAAAATGTGATATTAACGTGATGTTTGTGGCATTCTAACTAACGTGTTATGAAGCTAAGGTATAATTTCAGATGTGAGTACAATATTTAAAGACTATAACATGTTGGCATTTGTTTTCTCTCCACAGATACACACACATGGACATGAGCATAGGCGTTTGAGCTCAGGTGTGTGTTTGTCGTTCTGTACTTCCTCAGGTGAAGCTCTGGGCAGGAAACACTGATCCACTGCAGAAGGTCATCTCCGCCCCAATCAGCCACTTGTGTTCACCGCACACGGGCTGTAAATGGCGAAGGCCTCAAGAATACAGTATGTTTTCAATAACCCTCGTCAGGGTACGTTAGCATCCAGCGCCGCAAGGGTCACGACCCACCTTCTGCGTGCACCCAGCAGGGATACGGGGGACGCGAGGTCAGAGGGCTTAACTGCCCCCCCATCAGTGTGGTCTGAATTCTAGCCGGCAGGTTTAATGTCAAGCCACAAACTCACAGTTGCCCGCGGTGCCACCTCAGTTCTCGAGCTACAGTGCACTACTTACTGGATCAACTGGGCGCTGAAGCTACAACACTCTGCCATTTACATGATTCGTTGTGCTCACGGAAACGTCTGCCATCATCACTTTTCATACAGAATATCCACAGGGACATTCACTCTCTGGAACCTACACACAAACACTTAAGTGAAAAATACAGACCCTTATGAAACATACTTCTGTTTGTGTGTAGATGTTTCAACAGTCTCAACATTCAGTCCAGCACGCACACTTCACATCATGTACATTTCACTTCAATTTCACTTGCCACTACAACTAGCTATATAACACCTTTTAAAACAGTGTTTTTTTTACAGAAGACATGTACATATATTCAAGAACATATAACTGAAAGAGTAAGAATAAACATTATTGAATATATAGAAATAAAAAGAAGAGAATTCAAAAGATCGAGAAAGAGGCCAAGTTGTGTGGCAAAACATGTAATGACCATATTATTATACTGTGGTATTTAAACAATGTCAGGTTTATTATATATTGAGAATAATCTTAACATGGTTAACACATCTAGTGCTATATGTTACATAGTAAAATAAAACTAGGATCACATGTTATTTTACAATGCTCATGTTTCATAGATAAGTAATACTAATGAATTGCATGTAATTACTGTTTTATATGCTTGTATTTACATATCGCCATTGTTATTACAACATTATTTATTAAACACAGCATGTACTATGTGTAATTTCATTTGACAGATCAAACACCCTGCACACTTCACTTCCATTTCACACAATATGGCATTCATATAAAACAACAAAACAATACAGTGTTTAAAATGTTTACAAAGTGCTTTACAGAAGACACATATATGTACATACAGTAAATGCTCACATACTTAAGGAAGTAGATACAATATAAATAAAACTGACTAAGAATACAAATAAAAGAATGAACAGAAATAAAAGAATAAGAAAATAAAAAGCAAGAGAAGACAATTTAATTTATTAAGGTAAAAAGTGTTTAAAATATTTACAAAGTGCTTTACAGAAGACACATATATGTACATACAGTAAATGCTCACATACTTAAGGAAGTAGATACAATATAAATAAAACTGACTAAGAATACAAATAAAAGAATGAACAGAAATAAAAGAATAAGAAAATAAAAAGCAAGAGAAGACAATTTAATTTATTAAGGTAAAATACTTACTAAACAAAACACATTATAATCATGTTATTACAATATAAATACTGTGATAGTCAATATGCATCATATAACAGTGTCTCCTATTAATTACCTAGACTGTGGTGGCCTGCCCGATTTCAATAGATTATTTCTGAGTAATAATAATGAATTGCATATAATTATTGTGGTATTATGCTTGTGCTTACATATTATCATTGTAACATGCAATAACACAGACACTGATGTGATATGGTCTTTCTTACCGTATTCCACCTAAAACACGGATACCAGGAAAATTCCGTGTTTGGCGGGAAGCTTTTTTCATAAAACCCGGAAAATTCCGTGTTTGGAAGGGAAAGAGTTAATATAATTATCATTTAATTATTTTTAAACCATTAAAATCAAATTTTGTCTAAATTACACAATGATGATTAATCGACTTTATGGACGTTGCAGTTTTTGTCGTCTGTTAATGCTGATGTTCTGTGAAGCTGCTTTGAAACGATGTGTGTTGTGAAAGGCGCTATACAAATAAAATTGACTTGAATTGAATTGAACTGAAAGAAAGTGTTACGCAAACATATTTAAGTGGACAGACAGATCCAACAGTGATGAAACACATGAATGAATGTGGAACATACACAAATAATGTCTGTGATAAATCAGGAGCACATAAGAGAAGTATCTTCATGACACATTTAATGAAAAACAAAAAGGTTCAAAAATGTCAAACAAAACGATTGAAGTGAAATGCATTTGAAAGCATAATTCAAATTCACCCTGTACGGGCTGATTTGATCTTGAAATTCATATTTAACCATCTTTAAAATGCATATAATACAAGTAATTTGAGTATAAATGTTATCAGGGAAAAGACAGATTTTTCCGCATGATAGAGGATAAATAATTATTCATTAGAAAGGAGCGCTTCATCTAATTAGTTCTGTTGTTAACGGAATAAAGCAAAAGATTCTGACTGAAATATGTGGCCATGTGTTTCAGTGGAAAGAAGAAACTCATTTAAATACAGTCTTATTAGTTTAATGACTAGAGTCTGTGATCAAGAATCATCAGCGTAAATGCCAAGCGGCGCGTCCCGTGATGGCCCAGGGCTTCCGCCTCTACCCTGCGAGCGCGTTCAGCGAGGAAACAGAACGCCGGCCTGCTCGCAACACATGAAGCGTGACACGAGAACGGCACGAGAGTAACACGACTCGCTTGAAAACTCAAGAACAATCCCTCATCGGCTCTGAGGCATATATCTTTATATTAAGAACACTGCGTCATCTGCTAATAGGTGATTTAACGAGCGTTACTGATGCTCATGTAAATGATAAACATGGCATTACCTTCAAATGAGTCGGAAAGAGAAGAAATCTGCTTTTCTGCTCCATATTGCACACAGATTGCCTATTATTTTTTATAGTGACTTTAGTTGTGTTGTAATTGTGTAATGACAGTATAATAAGAGACAACGAACATCCCCGTACAGATGCTCATGTCTTATTAAACGAGATATCGAAGGGAACAGATAAAGAGAAGAAAACGCTTATTAGTTGGGAGGGGAATGATTCACTAAAAATAATAAGCACTATACTGTATATTCAACATTTTTTGGGCTTTCTGTCATTATTTCAACCATTATTATGGTCTCGTTGCTCATCAGAAGTCTGAGTTTGACATTCCTCTGTACAAACATCATTTTTCTTAATAAATCTGACATATACTGTATAAACACAAAACATTTCACTACATGATAAAAAAAGGGTCAATATGGGACATGAATGTCAGTAATTGCATTGGATTTTTAGAGATACAGACATTTAGCAGACAGTTTGTTTATTTATGAGCCACAACTTTGCAAACAAACATGGTTTAGAAGACACGTCGAGCACGTCTGATGTGAGATGTTTTGCCGCTCAGTCTGACAACGTGCCGCATCTGGCAGAGAAAAGAGCAAACTCCAGCAGTGTGTTAAAGCACCCTAGGAAGTGAACAACCTTGCTGACTGGGGAAAGCCGGCACTAATTAAACTATACTGAGCTGTGAGCGATATCAACACAGTCACCCTGCGGTTTCTTTATCAGTGTTGCAAACGCTCTTTGAGTCTCTTAAAGTGTCACTCACACAATCAGGGGCAACAAGCAAATGTTTTGATTACCGTTTATCAGTCGACCGATATTATTGGCTGATATTAGCCTTTCGCAGATATATCAGTATCAGCGCATATGTTTTCTGATATGTGCAGATATGAAAACTTTTTCTCAGAACATATAATGCAGAAAACAATGCTTGGGGTAATTTAGAGTTGGTATAATAACATAGTTTGTCCAGCAGAGCGCGTGCCGACTCCATTGTTTACAGAGCTGAGCTGACCGTGGTTCTGCAGCCAGTGCGGAGTTAAGTGGTGTCTTCACGGTAAGTTGCTAACTAGTTTGTGAAATACATACTGGAAAGTTATTAAACAATGACTCCATAATTTTCCCTTTTCAATATAATGTTTACCCTGTCCCTGACAACCATATCACTCATGTTTATCACATGTGTTTTCTATGTTAGCCAGCTATAGTTTGTCAGTGCAGTCAGTAACGTAGCAGATTGAAAGGTAAGCATTAGAGCATCTTTTTGCAGCTCAGCATACAACAGTGCGGTGGTGGATTGTGTCTGTTGAGTGTTGATTTCATGCTACGTTGTTTCCTAGTTGGTGAGACGCAATGATGGAAAGTAAATAAACAACATCCATCTTTTACTCTCTCATGACAACAAGCTTATAGCTAACTTGCTAACCATGTAGCTACTTTCATACCTTGTCAGCTGAGTGGAAGCTAATGTGTAAACATGTATTCACCAAACTGTTTTGTTCAGGATTCACAGTTTGGTACCCCCTTCAACCGAACAATTCAGTCATTGCATTTACAAAATGTAATATTTAAAAGTCTGGTTTTCCACCATTGAATGTTTCCTCAGAACTTGTATAGCAGATTACGGTGTAAGACTGCTACCGCTGTTTATCTCTTGACTCGGCAGGTGTAAATACTTGTTGTTTTACAACCTGCCAATTATTTACTGGCAGTATAAAATTGTCAGCATTTGACTGATATTAAACAGTACTACTGATGTTTATTTAACTATTTATTTGATTTGTATTTATTCTTTATTTAAATGGCCAGCCATTGACTGATACTAAAGAGTACTGATGTTTATTTAGCTATTTCTTTATTTTTATTTATTCTTAATTTTCTCAGTGTTCATTTCTAGAATTGGTTGACAATGTATATTAATGATGTAAAAAATTATTTGATAAAAATATTGGTTTAAGAAAGCAACCTTCTGAGTACATTTGCATATACATATCGATGCAAAATTGGTGAACAATCCACAAGACACCACAGGTCTGTTTTCATTCCAGCTCAAAAATGTATTATATCGGCCACCATATCGATAATCGGAGCATGCTTTCACCTAAATTCACAGTTTAACTCCGGAAACTATACAAGAAGTATTGAAAATTTCAGAAGACCAAAAACAAAACCATGAATTATGGACAAGAGTGTTTCTCCTCTGTAAATATTTTCACTTCTAATGAACTTTCACTGAAGCAAAAACTTTGAAAAATGTAAAAATCAATATCAGTCAAGAAGTTGCAATTTTAGAATGTTTCAACATATACACTGTAAAATCTTATTCAAGGCTGAACTGGTAATCTGGCATACTGGACATTTTCCCAGTGGGCCGACACACTTTGGGGCTGATCAGGGGCGGACTGGCTGGAGAACCGAGCAGGCCGGTGGGTCGGTTGTGAAAAGGGCTGAATGGGGCTCCGCATTATGCAGAACGGACCACAAAACGGTGGCGCAATATGCAGAAAAGGACATCATGTATATATGGGTCAGGAGATTCAGTTAATGTTCACATCAACCATCAGAATGGGGAAATATTGTGATCTCTGTGCCATGACTGTTGGTGCCAGATGGGCTGGTTTGAGTATTTCTGGGATTTTCACACACAACAGTCTGTAGAATTTACTCAGAATGATGCCAAAAACAAAAAACATCCAGTGAGCGGCAGTTCTGCGGACGGAAATGTCTTGTTGATGAGAGAGGTCAACAGAGAATGGCCAGACTGGTTTGAACTGACATCAAGGCTATGTGTGGCAGGGCGGAGGGTGGGCCGGGTCATGATTCTGCACACCCGGCCCCTAATTAATCTAATCAAGCCTCCAAGAGGGATAAAGGCTGACCGGAGACGGCGGTGTGACAGAGAGAGAGTTACGGGCAGATGTCCGACGCCTGTGTGTGTGTTTGTTTTTTTGGTTCAGTTCATTATTAAATTATCATTTATATTGTCAAGCTGGTTCTCGCCTCCTCCTTGTACCCCCTTTACACTACGGTAACTCAGATAACCTTTCTATACAATTGTATTGAGCAGAATAGCATCTGCAAAACATGTCGAACCTTGAGGCGGATGGGCTAATGTCAAATGTGCATTTCTATGTGACCAAAAATATGCAATATTGATATTGTTAACTGCATTTGTTATTCAGTAATAAATCTGCTAGTTTTTAATCTTGTAAAATTGTGATATTAGCATTAAAGGCTGATCATCATTGACCGTTGTGTTTATCACTGGTGTTATGATGTATTTCTGCTGCGTCTCGCCTCAGGAGCCGTGAGTTCTCCACCTCGCAACCAGTGCAGCACTTTTTTCTTTTCACACAGGTCGAGTGTTAACGCCCGTGGCCAACTTCACAGATTTGACTGACTGCAGTCTTAATGCTGCGCGTTTGTTCTCAGCACTTGTCCTTGCAGATTTGCTGCCCTGGTTGCACAATTTTCTTCAAATTCTAATTATTCATCAGCTCGTTATGCCTGCGCCACACTCTCGCTTTAATTAGAGCAGACGTGGTGTCCAATAGAGGCTCGCCTGGAGTGAGGAGACCAGTCGAGAACCAGCGCTGTGCTCACACGTTACTGGACCACTGCCAACTCGTGGTGTGACAGAGCAGCGAGATGACACTAGCATGTCCACCCGTGGTCCCTCGGCAGCCATGCAGAACTCTGCATTGTGGTGGGGTGAGCTTGTATTGGGGTTACTTTCTGATAATGTGAAGAGATGACAAGTAAAATAAAATTTGAGTGTTATTAGATTCTATAATCACACAATCTCATGCTACAGACACTGTGTGTGTGTGTGTGTGTGTGTGTGTGTGTGTGTGTGTGTGTGTGTGTGTGTGTGTGAGAGAGAGAGAGAGAGTGAGCGTGTATTTATCACTTTGTGGGGACCAAATGTCCCCATAAGGATAGTAAAACCTGAAATGTTTGACGTTGTGGGGACATTTTGACGGTCACAATCACTTAAAAACACAAACTAAATAATGTTTTATTGAAAATGTAAAAATGCAGAAAGTTTTCTGTGAGGGTTGGGTTTAGAGGTTGTGTTGGGTTTAGGGGTTGTGTTAGGTTTAGGGGTTGTGTTGGGTTTAGGGGATGTGTTGGGTTTAGGGGTTGTGTTGGGTTTAGAGGTTGTGTTGGGTTTAGGGGTTGTGTTGGGTTTAGGGGTTGTGTTGGGTTTAGGGGTTGTGTTTGGTTTAGGGGTGTGTTAGGTTTAGGGGTTGTGTTGGGTTTAGGGGTTGTGTTGGGTTTAGGGGTTGTGTTTGGTTTAGGGGTTGTGTTGGGTTTAGGGGATGTGTTAGGTTTAGGGGTTGTGTTGGGTTTAGGGGTTGTGTTTGGTTTAGGGGTTGTGTTGGGTTTAGGGGATGTGTTAGGTTTAGGGGTTGTGTTGGGTTTAGGGGTTGTGTTTGGTTTAGGGGTCGTGTTAGGTTTAGGGGTCGTGTTGGGTTTAGGGGTTGTGTGGGGTTTAGGGGTCGTGTTGGGTTTATGGGTTGTGTTGGGTTTATGGGTTGTGTTGGGTTTAGGGGTTGTGTAGGGTTTAGGGGTTGTGTTGGGTTTATGGGTTGTGTTGGGTTTATGGGTTGTGTTGGGTTTATGGGTTGTGTTGGGTTTAGGGGTTGTGTGAGGTTTAGGGGTTGTGTTGGGTTTATGGGTTGTGTTGGGTTTAGGGGTTGTGTAGGGTTTAGGGGTTGTGTTGGGTTTATGGGTTGTGTTGGGTTTAGGGGTTGTGTAGGGTTTAGGGGTTGTGTAGGGTTTAGGGGTTGTGTTGGGTTTATGGGTTGTGTTGGGTTTAGGGGTTGTGTTGGGTTTAGGGGTTGTGTAGGGTTTAGGGGATAGAATCTATAGTTCATACAGTATTAAAATCATTAATATATATGTTTTATGGAATATCTCCATAAAACATGGAAACACAACATGTGTGTGTGTGTGTGTGTTTGTGTGTGTGTGTGTGAGTGTGTGAGAGTGTGTGTGTGTGTGTGTGAGAGTGTGTGTGTGAGTGTGTGTGAGTGTGTGAGAATGTGTGTGTGAGAGTGTGTGTGTGTGTGTGTGTGAGAGAGAGAGCATGTGTGTGTGTGTGTGAGAGAGAGAGAGAGTGTGTTTGTGTGTGTTTATTTGCAAACATAAACATCATAAATCTTAAAAGCACTCTAAACATTTGAGCATGTAACTCATTTTAAAATATGTGACATTTTATAATCATTATGCTAGATTTTAGGTAATTCTCCCAAAATACTGATTTCTGGATTATATTAAAACATATAAATAATTAATAATGTATAATTATAATGCTATTAAAATGAAACAGTCAAGTTGAAACAGTGAGAAACTATATGTTTTTGAAGAGTGTGCATGTGCGTATGTGCTCAAATGCATCAGGGGAACCCCAGAGTCTGATATAGAGGAAACCCTTCTATTGCAGCGTATGGATCGATTCTACACAGTGCATGAAGCTTTCATGTCTTCAGCTTTAAATGGATAACTAAACTCTTAGAACATTCAAAAATAACAGTAAATTGTTTTTACTCTCAAATATTCAATCTTTATAGCTTTAAATTATCTTCACAGATTTTCCTATTAAATCAAAGTGAGGTTAAGGGTTTAGGTGAGGGGTTAAAGTTATATAGGAGTTCTTTTAGTAAAGGTTATAAATTTAACTTTGAGATAAAATGAATCTTTTTTAAGATAAAAACGATTTCACCATCTCATACTATTATTACGAATTGTCTTGAGATGGAGTTAGAAAGTTAATATTTCACATTTTTTTCTAAATATAACAGTTTACACGGTCAGACTGATAGAAGTGATCTGGTCTGAAGAGATTTTAACTAAAATACATGTTGATCTCATTTGCATTTATACAATTTTGTTCATTTGAACAAACACAGATATGTAAATAAACGTACTGACACAACATTAAACCCCTTTTATGCATGTACAATTTTAGAAATGTAAAATCTCTCGGTATCCTCTGAAAACTGGTCAGAACTGAAATTGTCAGAATCTTTGCGAGACAACTGCTGCTCCCACTTTTACATATGTAGATGTATTTTCATTGAGCATCTGTCGCTATAACGAATAATGACATGTGTGTGAATTTGCTCTGTTGTGCTTTTAGTCATCATGTCATCTGTTTTGCACAAATGTGATGACATCATTCCAACACCTTTCCGAGTTAGCCGCAAGAGAGGCGCGTCAACAAATCTGTGATATTGAAGAGTAAACAGAGCAATAGTCACTTTCTGAACACACACACACTCATGCTAATTAAAGTCTTGAGCGTGAGTGCAGAAATGTGTAATCGTGACATTTAGTCAAGGCAGATTTAGGCAGACGAGGAGAAATTCTAGCGCTGGTCTGAGTGGCCCAAGGCGTCTGGCATACAAAAGGACATCCGCAGCGGGCGGGCAGAGCGTACAAAGGTCATCGCCGTGAAAAGGCTAATGTGTCAGTGCTTTTGTTCCTGTTCGCCTGAACATATGTTTGGCCGCGCTCCATCTTTATCCCTATCATATTGAAATCTAAACCACACGTGAATATAACTCATGGCAGTGCCACTGTTTCTCGAAGCATTTGCTTCAAGCACTATCTTGCCTTCAGAAATGAATGAAAGTCCAGTGTGCTCATGTGTACAAAGCCCACCTCAGAGTTTCAGAAGATGAAGATACACCCATCATCATCATCATCATCATCATCATCATCATCATCAATACAAATACGCATTTAATCTCCAGATGTCTAAAAGATGTCTTTAGGCAATGATTGGCAGTATATAGCTTGAATTTTGATAAAGCTGACCGGCTGCCAGTGTTGTATTAAGTATCCTTTCATCATACTTAAGTACAAGTAAAGTTACCTTCATGAAAATGACTCAAGTAAAAGTTGATATAGTTCATGAGAAAAATACTTAAGTAAAAGTATTGAAGTAACTGATAATACATTTACTTTGGTATCAAAAGTACAAGTAAATCACATAAATTACGGAATAGCTAATTCAACCCATGGCAATTTATTTGATTGGTGGTGCCGTGCTGGAGTTTGTATTTGGAGGAGTTAACTCAAGAACTGCTATGACCAATTAGTCAGTGAGCAAATGCACTCATCTGATACAAAATAAAGTAAACAACATGAATTAAAGGATTACTTTACCCAAATTAATTAATTAAATATTCTCCTAAAAATTAAGATTTTTAGGAGAATATTTCAGCTCTGTAGGTCCATACAATGCAAGTGAATGGTGACCAGAACCAGCGGTTTAATCAATGTCTTCAGAAGCGATCCAATCAGTTTTGGATGAGAACAAACAAACTGTAAGATTTTCTGAGATGGGGCATGTTAATTTAAGAAGCATTTTAAGAATCAAGCAAATTGGTGACTGTACAATCTAGATTGAATGAACTTTTGTGCTCTTAAGAATAAAGCTTGCCAGAAAACAAGACTTATTTAGCTAGTTTAAATGAGGTGACAGGCTTGTGCACAAAATAATTGCCCATCAGTTATTGTGGCCACACAAGGATGATCAAATAAGACACACCTAATGTATGCCTCCTGCTTTTTTATAAAGTGAAAAATATGAAAAATGTCTTATGAAGGATTCTGTCCAAATCACTTGAACGCTCATTAAATGGCAATTATACCTTCTGATCTTTTAAGTAAGAACTTTGCAGTAGGACCTGAATGCAGTTTAAACCACAAAATAACTGAAATAGTGTTTATATTGGCTGTGTTAAACATATGTGGATTAGACCCATATGTTTAACACATAGGATATGATCCATAAAATTTGGAACACTGAAGGAGGGACCTGAGCCATTTTTAGTGAACAGAACAGAGCCTTGTGGGCTCTTTTCCTTTGGGCTATAAGGAACCACCCAGAAAACCCTAGCAACTGCAGAGCAATGTGCTACAAACTCAGAAAACAACTTGGCAACAGCATAGTAACAACCTGGCAACCACCCTAGCAACCACATATTGAAGCAGTGTCCTAACACATACAGAAGAGCACCTTGACAACTGCAAAGCATACCCCAGAAACCATCTAGCACACCCTAGTAACCACATACTGTAGCATCAATGCTCTAAAGTAAACTTTAGAGGCTTTTTAGATGATTCCACAGAACTATAATGATCCATCATGGAAGTATTTGTTTTATGCTGATTTCAGTCAATAAAACTTAATGCGGATTATGACAAGTTAGTAGGTTTGTACTTCTGCTAACTCTTCTGCTGCTGCAGAGAAAGTGCTAATGTCTAGAACATACACAGGCATGCTGCACAATCAGACATACATACAATCCCCCTTGCAGCAGATTTATAGACAGGTGGTGCTGAGGAGGAGGAGGGTTCAGTGAGAAAATGAAGGCAAAGTGAAAGAACATGCAAGTTGATGGTACATTTTAGTTAATTAAAAGCACTCTGCGGAGGCGTTAAAATAGTTGAACCCCTTACAAATGCCATTACCATGATACAAATTAACTCATACAGTGATTTAAGATATCCACCCACGCCACCCACCCCTGCTTTGAGCAGTAGGATTGAAAAACACCTGAAAGCATCATCAGTTAAACCAGAGAGTCTACGTCACCGTGCTAATGTGTTTTGCTGGTACGTTACCCATAAGGCTAGTGTTTTGTGTGGCTGTCGGCACACATCAAGATGGGCCTGAACAGTGCTAAGTTCTGACAGCTCTTTGATGGTGCTCACTGTGAGGGGATGGGGGTAACACCCCCTCATTAGTGCTCATGGATACGCTGTCATGACTGATGGATAGCCTGCAGCATCGCTGTGATGTCAGCATGACCTAAATTTACATTTGCAGCTTATAGATGGACGTCGGCCAGTTATGTTGGCCTCATAAATGTTATTTTATAAGATGGAACAAATAGAGTGATACGAATGTGTGAATAGACAGGCCAGAACTATCACTGTCCCAGAGGCAAAAATGAGCAGAAAAATAAACTTTTCTGTGAAAAGTATCTTTAGAAAGTAACTTGAAAGTAATTAGTAATGTGATTTCTTTTTGAAGAAGTACAGTCAGCAATCTGATTACAGTTTATATAAATAATTAGTCATTTGTAGTGGATGGCATTCTTGCATAATTATTATTTCCTTGTTATATTTTGTCAGTTTGATTTTAGTCATGATAAGTCTTTTTCATCTCATCTTCATCTTGTAAAGTCAAGTTAATTTTATTTGTATAGCGCCTTTCACAACACACATCGTTTCAAAGCAGCTTTACAGAAGATCAGACATTAACAGATGATAAAACTGTAATGTCTATAAAGTCGATGAATCATCATTGTGTAATTTAGATAAAATACGATTCTTAATCGTGTTTAAAAATAATTAAATTATAATTGTATTAATAACCCCAGTGAGCAAGCTGTAGGCGACTGTGGCAAGGAACACAAAACTCCATAAGATGTTGATTAATGGAGAAAAATAACCTTGGGAGAAACCAGACTCTCTGTGGGGGCCAGTTCCCCTCTGACTAACTCATGAAAATAATGTAAATATTACTTATGTATAGTTAAAGTCATGGTTTAAAATTATTAAACTAAGTAAGTGTTAAGGGTCAGTGTTTAAACATCAATTGTGTTTGAAATGTAAGATTAATGACCAATGTCTTTGAAGTCCATCCTGGATTAACTGCAGAAGTTCACATAGATACAATTGTCCTTGTTACTTGGCTGATGAAGGCTTTTGTTGGCAATAGTTAGTCTATGCATTCCATTTCAAGATCATAGACATCAATAGACCGAGGTGATTCAGGTTGGAGTTGGCACCAGTTCATCCTCTGAAGTCCATCATAATTGACTGAAGGGGTGTTTGGCTGGCACCGGCTGCATTTAGTCATCATCATTCAGCAACACGTAGCAGTGGAGTCCAACAGGAAGCATGAATGGAGCTGGATCCAGCCGGTTCTGGTGACCTCAGGATTGGAGTCCCAAGGTTGAGACAGGGAAACAAATAAAATAATATTAGCATAGATGCAATTAAATTTATTGCAGAGTTAGAGATCATGACCAATGTTTCTGGTTCCGGCAGACCCAACTAAAACAGCCTAATTGTGGGTTAGGTGTATGCCTGGCTAAATAGATGAGTCTTTAGTCTAGACTTAAACTGAGAGAGTGTGTCTGCATCTCAAACAGTGTTAGAGAGACTATTCCATAGTTTAGGAGCCAAATATGAAAAGGATCTACCTCCTTTTGTGGATTTTGATATTCTAGGAACAATTAACACGCCAGAATTTTGTGATCGTAATGAACGTGATGGAATATAGCGTGGTAGAAGATCACTTAATTACTGCAGAGTTAGACCATTCAAAGCTTTGTACGTAGTTAACAGAATTTTTTAATTAATATGGAATTTAACAGGTAGCCAATGTAACGATGATAAAATGGAGCTAATATGATCATATTTCTTGGTTCTTGTTAGCACTCTGGCTTCTGCATTTTGAAACAATTGAATTTTATTTACTTGCTGGACATCCTCCCAGTAATGCATTACAATAATCTAGTTTTGAGGTCATGAATGCATGAATTAGTTTTTCGGCATCAGCAACAGAGAGCATGTGCCGTAATTTAGCAATATTTCTTAGGTGGAGGAATACTGTTCTACAAACATTTGTAATTTGATTTTCAAAGGACAGATTGGTATCAAATATAACACCTAAGTTCTTCGCTGTTGAAGATGATGTAACAGTACATCCATCTAGAGTCAAATTATATTTTAGCGGCTTATTTTTAGAGTTTTTTTGGTCCAATAATTAGTACCTCTGTTTTGTCAGAATTGAGTAGAAGGACATTTCTGGCTATACATTCTTTTATTTCATTGATACACGCTGCTAATTTTGAGAATTGTGAAATCTCATCAGGTTTTGAAGAAATATAAGGTTGTGTATCGTTGGCATAGCAGTGGAAACTTATTCCATGATTCCTGATAATATCTCCCAGGGGAAGCAGATACAAAGAGAAAAGCAGAGGCCCTAAAACGGATCCCTGTGGCACTCCATATTTTACTTTTGTTTGGTTTGACAATTCCTCATTTGCATAAACAAAATGGTAGCGGTCTGCTAAATATGACCTAAACCATGCTAATGCAACTCCACAAATTCCAACATAATTCTCCGGCCTATTCAAGAGAATGTCGTGATCTATCATGTCGAATGCAGCACTAAGATCTAAAAGCACTAGAAGAGAAATGCAGCCGTGTTCAGTTGATAAGAGCAAGTCATTTGTAACTCTGATAAGTGCTGTCTCTGTACTGTGATGAGGCCTAAATCTTGATTGAAATTCTTCATATATACTATTTCTCTGTAGAAATGAACATATTTGGGAGGATACTACATTTTCTAGTATTTTTGACATAAACAGGAGATTTGAAATCGGTCTATAATTAGCAAGTTCTCCAGGATCAAGTTGTGCCTTCTTAATAAGCGGTTTGATAATTCCCATTTTAAAGTTTCTTGGGACATGTCCTAAGCATAGCTAGGAGTTAATGATATTAAGAAGAGGTTCTGAGATTACAGGAGATACCTCTTTTAAGAGCTTAGTTGGTATAGGATCTAACAAACAAGTTGTGGCTTTTGATGTTTCGATAAGTTTTGTTATCTCTTCATGACCTATGACAGAGAAAGATTGAAGTTGCACGTGAGGAAAATTATTAGGCACTGTTTTCTGAGGTGCGATGACAGATGATTGCATAATTCCAATTTTATTTCTGATTATTTCAATTTTATCTGTAAAGAAATTCATGAAGTCATTACTCTTGAGCTGTGACGTAATATCTGGTTCTGTTGAGGCTTTATTCCTAACCAGTTTAGCCACAGTACTGAATAAACATCAAGGATTGTTGTGGTTATTTTCTATGAGTTTACTAAAATATGCTGACCTGGCAGCTTTTAGTGCCTGTCTGTAGCTACAGACACTATCCTTCCATGCACCACGAAATACTTCTAATTTTGTATTTTTCCACATGCGCTACATTTTCCGAGCTGCTCTCTTGAGAGCATGAGTGTGATCATTGTACCATGGTGCAGGGCTTATTTCTTAAAAAAATGTTAATCGAAGTGGGGCGACAATATCAAGGGATATAGAGAAGACTGCATTTATATTTTTTGTTATTTCATCAAGTTCATCTGGGCTTTGGGGTTTATTGAGTGTATGAGATAGATCTGGAAGATTATTAGTGAAGCTATCTTTAGTGGTCGAAAGAATAGTTCTACCTGAACGATAGCGTGGTGTAAATTGAGTAACATTAGTTGATTGCAGCATACAAGAGACGAGGTAATGATCAGAGGTGTCATCGCTCTGCTGCAGAATTTCTATATTATCAACATCAACTCCATATGACAGAATTAAATCTAGCGTATGATTATGCAATGAGTTGGTCCTGTTACATTTTGTCTCACTGCAAGAGAGTTGAAAATATCAATAAATGCTAATCCCAATGTATCATTTTCATTATCTATGTGAATGTTGAAGTCACCAACAATTAAAGCTCTATCTACAGTAACTACAAGATCTGATAAAAAAATTCGCAAATTCACTAAGGAAATCAGAATAAGGCCCGGGTGATCTATACATTGTAGCAAGGGTAAAAGACGACATTATTATCATTATTTATTTCATTATGTCATTATCATTGACAATAAAAAAAACTTTTATCAACAAACATTTTTGTAATTTCTTTAACGAGATTAGTACTGAACATACGCAGCATGACTCTAAAATGGTGATATAAACGCTTTCATTTCTCACCTGCATCATCTCCGCTGCACAGACACATACACTCAGAAATACTCAGTCACCTTAGCGATAAACAGCGAAGACTTCTAATGCTGCTCAGTGGGAGTCATTTACATACGGTTAGCATTGTTACACCAAATAGTTAACGACTTTTTTGAATGACCAGTCAAGTAGTGGTAAAGAGTAGTTGTGCAAGCTCAAGTCTTGTTGATTTGGACTGGCCTTGAGTTTTCACATATATGAGGTAAATCAGAGTACGGCAATGCTGCAGATAAATAAATGATGTCAAGGGGATGCATAAGGAAGAGAGTGTGCGTCTCAGGCACTGAACACTGTTTAAGCAACAGAGTCCTGGCAGTCGTGCTCTTTAAAGATCTCAGAGGAGAACATGTATGACAGACGCAACATCCTCTCAGAGCACATCAGTGCATGACACGGATGGACACTCCAGAGACCAGCACAAGCACCTGTTGCAAGAGAACATGTTTAGAAAAGCTATTAGTGCTCAAATGCTACTTTTTGCTCTTCAGGATAAAATGGAACAAAGTGAGTTTGAGTTTGTAGAATTAAACTTGGGAGAAGCCAAACAGTGTGCAGCATCTTAAAAAGAACTACAGTAGGGTTTACGCTATCATATATGTCTATAAAACAGAAAAAAATATTATATTCTAATAATGTAAATATTTTTAAAGGATTCGTAAAAATGTTTGAGTTTCTGTAAAAGCTGTACATTCATAAAACATTCTGTTTTAGATGTTGTCTGTAGATTCAAATTGTAAGTTTTGTAAATGTTATGTACAAATACATATGAATAATAATGAGATTAGACTGTAAATTCACACCGTAAACAGCTGTGCTGCCACACAATCCAATAATTGTTGTCATTTCTTTAATATAGCACTTTATTTCTGGTGGCATGAACATTGGACACTGCCGGGCAGTGTAGGACAGTCCTCAGCCCAAAGTCTCCACCCCTTAAAACAATCAGGGCATGAAATGTTAACAAATCTCCCAGCCAAGAGATCTCAAGTTTGTCTCTCTATCGCAAATTTGAGATTTAGTCGAGAATCATAATTATGTCTTGCCTTTGAGGTGCAGACAACTCAGGCCTAAGAAACCAGTGCAAAAATCATGTATAATTAAAAAAATAAATACAAATAAAACATATTTCTTAGCTAAAATGAGGCCATGTTGTACAGCACGGAGACTTTGAGAAGGATTTGTCACTGGCACAAGCCTTATGTGCCTTCTCATTTCCATTTCAAGTGTCTTTGCCCATTGAATTTGCCTGTGACAATCTTCACTCCACAAGCGGCGTCCATGGTGCGATTCCATTTGGCAGTAAAAGCACACTAAATTTTCTGATGCTAAGCTGTTGCAGGTTCTCTCTTGGGCAATCGAGGAGCACCAACTTGAGTGGCCCACATCGAGTGAGCCCGAGTGATCTTGGCTCGATGAACAGTACTTATCAAGTCACCGCGACTCTGTATCCTGCTGCCCAGCTCGTAAAAGACTTCTAATGCTTTCAACATAACATTTGGAGTCCTCGACACTGCCGTCCACCCAGGGCAGCGCCGCTGTCATGTTCACTGTTGTCTTTTTGTTTTTGTGCTTTTATGTTGAAGTTTAGTTTAGTTCCTGTTTCCTGTTTGGTTTTTGTAGTCCTTTGTAGTTTCTTTTTATGATTGGTTTTCCCCTGATTGTTCCTCCTTTCCCTGATTGTTTCCCCAGGTGTCCCTCATTCCCTTGTTTGTTCCTTTCTGTATTTAAACCCTGGTTGTTTGTTCAGTCTCTGTCGGTCGTTGTTTGATGAATGTTGATGTTTTGCGCCGTTGCCTGTCTTCCCGTTTGTTCATCCAGTTCCGTGTACCCTCGATGTTTTCCTGATTTAGTTTTGTTTTCCCCATGCGGAGGTTTTCATTTGTTCCTGTTTGTTTTGTGTTCACTTTAATGTACAATAAAACCGCATCTGGATCCGCACCTCTCGTCTGTCTTGTCCTGCTTCCACACCAAGCGTTACAGAACAACCGACCACAATGGATCCAGCGGTTCTTCAGGCAAGCTGCCGCCTCCTGAACCTGAGGCAAGGAAGCCGCCCGGTAGAAGACCACATTTGAGACTTCCTGGACCTAGCGTGGGCTACCGACTTCCCAGACGCCTCCTTGGTGGTGTTCTTCCGGGCTAATCTGACCGATTCGCTCAAGGAGCTGTTGCCACCGGCGACGCGCGGCTGGAAGCTCCAAGATTTTGTGGAAGAGACTTTGCTGGTCAGCGGCTCGCCACTCACTGTGGGCGTGGCATAGGAGGACCCAACCTCACCTCCCGCAGCGGTGACCTTCCACTCGCCCATGGCTCTTCCCATCACGCCTGCCCCACCTGTCAGCGAGCCAACCCCCATGCCTGTCGCCGTCAATGAGCCTGCACAGTCCACTTCGTCTGCCCGGAGGAGGAGGAGAAGACGGGCTTCCGTCTCCCGGCCCACGCCTGCCTCGGTCTGCGAGCCAGAGCCCACGCCTGTCACTGTGAGCGAGCCTGCGCCCACGCCTGTCACTGTGACCGAGCCTGCGCCCACGCCTGTCACGGTGAGCGAGCCTGCGCTCACGCCTGTCACGGTGAGCGAGCCTGCGCCCACGTCAGCCACGGTCAACGAGCCTGAGCCCTCGTCACCCATGGTCAGCGAGCCAGCGCCTGTAGCCTCGACCGTCCCTGAGCCAGCGCCTGTAGCCTCGACTGTCCCTGAGCCAGCGCCTGTAGCCTCGACCATCCAAGAGCCAGCGCCAGTAGCGATGACTGTCCAAGAGCCAGTGCCAGTAGCCATGACCGTCCAAGAACCAGCACCCCTCGAGCCTTCCAAGGCTCCTCCTCTCGAGCCTTCCAAGGCTCCTCCTCCCGAGCCTCCCAGGGCTCCGCCTCCCAAGTCTCTCGAGTCTTCCAGGGCTCCTCCTCCCAAGCCTCCCAGGGCTCCGCCTCCCAAGTCTCTTGAGTCTTCCAGGGCTCCTCCTCCCGAGCCTCCCAGGGCTCCTCCTCTCGAGTCTTCCAGGGCTCCTCCTCTCGAGCCTCCCAGGGCTCCGCCTCTCAAGTCTCTCGAGCCTCCCAGGGCTCCGCCTCTCCAGTCTCTCGAGTCTTCCAGGGCTCCTTCTCTCGAGCCTCCCAGGGCTCCGCCTCTCAAGTCACTCGAGTCTTCCAGGGCTCCGCCTCTCAAGCCTCTCGAGCCTCCCAGGGCTCCACCTCTCGGGGCTCCCAGGGCTCCGCCCCTCGAGCCTTCCAGGGCTCCGCCCCTTGAGCCTTTCAGGGCTCTGCCTCTTGGGCCTCCCAGGGCTCCGCCCCTCAAGCCTTCCAGGGCTCCGCCCCTCGAGCCTTCCAGGGCTCCGCCTCTCGAGTCTCTCGAGCCTCCCAGGGCTCCGCCCCTCAAGTCACTCGAGTCTTCTAGGGCTCCGCCTCTCAAGCCTCTCGAGCCTTCCAGGGCTCCGCCTCTCAAGCCTCTCGGGCCTTCCAGGGCTCTGCCTCTCAAGCCTCTCGAGCCTTCCAGGGCTCCGCCTCCCAAGCCTCCTGCGGCTCCACCTCCAGAGCCTCCTATGGCTCCGCCTCCCAAGCCCCCTACGGCTCTTCACCCAGAGATTCCAGAGCCTCCTACGGCTCCGCCTCCCGAGCCTCTTACGGCTCTGCTCCCAGAGACTCAAAAGCCTCCTATGGTGCCGCCTTCCTCGGCTCCGCCTCCTGAGCCTTCCAGGGCTCCGCCTCCCAAGCCTCCTTCGGCTCTGCCTCCCGAGCCTCCTACGGCTCCACCTCCAGAGACTCCCGAGACTCCAACGGCTCCGCCTCCAGAGCCTTCCAGGCCTCTGCCTCCAGAGCCTCCCTCGACTCCTCCTCCTGAGCCTCCCCCGGCGCCGTCAACCACGGCTCCGCCCCCAGAGCCTCCCTCGGCCCTGCCTACGGAGCCTTCTATGGTTCCGCCAACCACAGCTCTGCCTCCTGAGCCTCCCTCTACTCTGCCTCCTGAACCTCCCACGGCTCCGCCTCCTGAGCCTCCAGAGCTCCCCACGGCTCCACCTCCTGAGCCTCCCGAGCCTTCCCCGGCTCCGCCTCCTGAACCTCCCTCGGCTCCGCCTCCAGAGCCTTCCAGGCCTCTGCCTCCAGAGCCTCCCTCGACTCCACCTCCTGAGCATCCCCCGGCTCCATCAACCACGGCTCCGCCCCCGGAGCCTCCCTCGGCCCTGCCTACGGAGCCTTCTATGGTTCCGCCAACCACAGCTCTGCCTCCTGAGCCTCCCTCTGCTCTGCCTCCTGAGCCTCCCTCTACTCTGCCTCCAGAGCTCCCCACTGCTCCGCCTCCTGAGCCTCCCTCTACTCTGCCTCCAGAGCTCCCCACTGCTCCGCCTCCTGAGCCTCCAGAGCTCCTCACGGCTCCACCTCCTGAGCCTCCCGAGCCTTCCCTGGCTCCGCCATCCCCGGCTCCGCCTCCTTCGGCTCCGCCTCCAGAGCATCCTTCATCTCCACTTCCTGAGCCTTCCTCGGCTCCGCCTACAATGGCTCGCTCAGCTCCACCTCCCGAGCCTCCCTCGGCTCTGCCTCCCGAGCCTCCCTCGGCTCCGCCTCCCGAGCCTCCCTCGGCTCCGCCTCCCGAGCCTCCCTCGGCTCCGCCTACGCCTTCCACGCCGCTGCCTCCCAAGCCTTCTACCCCCATGTCGGCCCTCTCGGCCTCCCTGGTCTGCCTGTCCGCCCCTTGTGCCCCCGTGGACTTCCTGCCTGCCCCCTGTGCCCCCTTGGACTTCCTGCCCTCTTGCCCCTTGTGCCCCCTTGGTCTGTCTGTCTTCCCCTTGTACCCCCTTGGTCTGTCTGTCTGCCCCTTGTGCCCCCTTGGACTGTCTGTTTGCCCCTGGTGCCCTCATTTTGTTTTTTGTGGGTTTTTTGTCATTTTTGTTTTAACATAATTTTTGTTTTAGGATCGTCTGGAATCCGATCATTTGAGGGGGGATTCTGTCATGTTCACTGTTGTCTTTTTGTTTTTGTGCTTTTATGTTGAAGTTTAGTTTAGTTCCTGTTTCCTGTTTGGTTTTTGTAGTCTTTTGTAGTTTCTTTTTATGATTGGTTTTCCCCTGATTGTTCCTCCTTTCCCTGATTGTTTCCCCAGGTGTCCCTCATTCCCTTGTTTGTTCCTTTCTGTATTTAAACCCTGGTTGTTTGTTCAGTCTCTGTCGGTCGTTGTTTGATGAATGTTGATGTTTTGCTCCGTTGTCTGTCTTCCCGTTTGTTCATCCAGTTCTCGATGTTTTCCTGATTTAGTTTTGTTTTCCCCATGTGGAGGTTTTCATTTGTTCCTGTTTGTTTTGTGTTCACTTTAATGTACAATAAAACCGCGTCTGCATCCGCACATCTTGTCTGTCTTGTCCTGCTTCCACACCAAGCATTACAGCCGCTGCCATCTGCCGGTGGATGTAGTAGCCCGACCGCCTCTCTCTCTCTCACTGCCGCTCCGTGTTGGCCTTTTCCCTCTCTTTTAAATTTTACAGTGTTTTTTTTGGGGGGCTACTACACTGTTACAGGAAGTACCCCCATTTTATTTATTTCTGTTTCCCTCCCCTTGTCCCCTCCCTCATCCAGGTAGACGGGGATGATTTGCTGGCAGACGGGGCGGAAGGCACGCCCCTCCCCATGGAAAGAGGAGGGTGGGGTGTATGTCATGCCGGGGGCTCCCCTGCCTGAGAGAACGAGAGAGGAATGTGGCAGGGCGGTGGGCGGGGCCAGGTGGTGATTCTACACACCCAGTCCCTTATCAGGCTAATCAAGCCTCCGAGACGGATAAAGGCCGACTGCGGAAGATGGTGTGGGAGAGAGAGATCGTTTACGGGCATGTCCGTCATGTGTGTGTTTGTGTTTTTATTTTAGTTTTTCATTAAAATATTATTTATATTGTCAAGCCGGTTCTCGCCTCCTCCTTACCCATCTATATACCTTTACAATAGTCTACTTGTAATATGCGCTTTACAGTGGATTGGTGCAATCTGATACAATGTGACTGATTCTCGATGTCTGTGGAGTTTCCAGTGTAAGAGCAGTAGGATTTATACAGTACACAGATCATCCACACTAAATTGCTGCCTTCAGTATTTTAATAAATCACACTAGGACATGTCACGATTTGTATTCGATCAATTGTCCATTTCAGTGAAAAAAGGAGTAACAGAGCACATGTTTAAAAATAAGCCAGTGAGTATTTCAAAGTCAGTCAGACTGGTACTGGATTGAGTCAGTGCTCGGTACTACTGGTACTGTAGAAACACTGGTATTGTTACCTATTTTTTTATTTGAATATCGACTTGGTACCAAAGTACCCATATTTTTGACAACTACTTGCGCTCTGAGGCGACAGCCTCAGTTCAGTGGCATCCTGTCCTCCAACGTGACAGTGTGGGACACGCCGTTCTTGCGCTCAGAGATGCAAAGTCTCCTCACCAAAGACGCGATAGAGAAAGTACCAGCATGTGAGGCACAGAAGGACAGATTTTGTCTCATGTCTGTTCTATGGACTGGTTTCTCAACTGACCCTCACCGCAGGCCATTCTTGAGATTTAGTTTGTCCCTAGCTCCTTGCACATTCACGAAATATGTCTGAGGATGAGTGGCATCCCTGTTTTTAATTACCTCGACAACTGGTTGTTTTAGCGCAGTCACAAGCATGCAAGCACATGGACCTGTTGCTCACACATTTGGAGCATTTGGGTCTCAAAGTCAATTGGTCAAAGATTGTGTTTAATTCTTTGGATAATATACATGTGGTAACTAACACTGGTTGCAAGCTAACCCCAAAGTAATAAGGTAGTGAATGTCTCTTGAGCAATTTGAGCAGTTCAATACAGGACAGTGGTCACCTTCAAGCATTTTGAATTGGTTAATTATAGACTGATTTCAAATCTCCCGTTTATGTCAAAAATACTAGAAAAGGTAGTATCCTCCCAAATATGTTCATTTCTACAGAGAAATAGTATATATGAACAATTTCAGTCAGGATTTAGTCCTCATCACAGTACAGAGACTGCACTTATCAGAGTTACAAATGACTCGCTCTTATCATCTGATCGCGGCTGCATTTCTCTTCTAGTGCTTTTAGATCTTAGTGCTGCATTCGACACGATACATCACGACAATCTCTTGAATAGGCTGGAGAGTTATGTTGGAATTTGTGGAGTTGCATTAGCATGGTTTAGGTCATATTTAGCAGACCTAAACTTTGTCTATGTAAATGAGGAATTGTCAAACCAAACAAAAGTAAAATATGGAGTGCCACAGGGATCCGTTTTAGGGCGTCTGCTTTTCTCCATGTATATGCTTCCCCTGGGAGATATTATCAGGAATCGTGGAATAAGTTTCCACTGCTATGCAGACGATACCCAACTTTATATTTCTTCAAAACCTGATGAGATTTCACAATTCTCCAAATTAACAGAGTGTATCAATGTAATAAAAGATTGGATGGCCAGAAATTTCCTTCTACTCAATTCCGACAAAACAGAGATACTAATAATTGGACCAAAAAACTCTAAAAATAAGCCGCTAAAATATAATTTGGCTCTCGATGGATGTACTGTTACATCATCTTCAACAGCGAAGAACTTAGGTGTTATATTTGATACCAATCTGTCCTTTGAAAATCAAATTACCTGTCACACATTCCCTGTTGTCTTTTGTTTTTGTGCTTTTATGTTGAAGTTCTTGTTTAGTTCTTGTTTCCTGTTAGGTTTTTGTAGTTCTTTGTAGTTTCATTTTATGATTGGTTTTTCCCTGATTGTTTCTCATTCCCTGATAATTTCCCCAGGTGCTCCTTGTTTTCCCTTGTGTATTTAAGCCCTTGTTTCCCCCAGTTTATTGGTCAGTTCTTGCATGTTTTGTTATGCTCTGTGCTAGGTTCCCTGTGTTTTGATTTATTCTGTGCTTTCTTGTTTTCTTTAATAAAGCTGCATATAGATCCTCATTCCTCGCCTGCCTCGTCACATTACCAATGTTTTTGTAGAACAGCATTCTTCCACCTAAGAAATATTGCTAAATTACGTCACGTGCTCTCTGTTGTTGATGCCGAAAAACTAATTAATGTGTTCATGACCTCAAGACTAGATTATTGTAATGCATTACTGGGAGGATGTCCAGCAAGATAAATAAATAAATAAACTTCAATTGGTTCAAAATGCAGCAGCCAGAGTGCTGATGAGAACCAAGAAATGATCATATTAGCCCCATTTTATCATCGTTATATTGGCTACCTGTTAAATTCCATATTCATTTTAAAATTCTGTTAACTACGTACAAAGCTTTGAATGGTCTAGCTCCACAGTACTTAAGTGACCTTCTACCATGCTATATTCTATCACGTTCATTATGATCACAAAATTCTGCCATGTTAATAGTTCCTAGAATATCAAAATCCACAAAAGGAGGAAGATCCTTTTCATATTTGTCTATCCCTAAACTATGGAATAGTCTCCCTAACACTGTTCAAGTTGCAGACAAACTCCCTAAGTTTAAGTCTAGACTAAAGACTCATCTATTTAGCCAGGTTATTATAGGATATAGGATAGGATATAGGATAAACCTAATTTATCCTTCAAACTACAGTTAGTCTGCTTTAGTTTGGTCTTCTGGAACCAGATTCCAGAAACATTGAGCATGATCTCTAACTCTGCAATAAATTGAATGGCATCTATGCTAATATTATTTTATTTGTTTCCCTGTCTCAACCTCGGACTCCTATCCTGAGGTCACCAGAACCGGCTGGATCCAGCACCATTCATGCTTCGTGTTGGACTCCACTGCTACATGTCGCTGAATGATGATGACTAAATGCAGCCGGTGCCAAACATCACTTCAGTCTATTATGATGGACTTCAGAGGATGAACTGATGCCAAATCCAACCATAAGACATGAGATACTTCATATGCCATTGTCTGAACCTTGGACGGACCACACCGAACCTCACCAAAATTACTGGCGAGATTGAATTGCGATGAACCTCACTGATGGTCTGCCTTCATCACCTCTGTCTATTGATGGACTACACTCCTGATATGGAATGCTAAGACTATCAATTGCCAACAAAAGCCTTCATCAGCCAATTAACAAGGACAATTGCATCTATGTGAACTTCTGCAGTTAATCCATGATGGACTTCAAAGACATTGCTCATTAATCTTACAGTTCAAACACAATCAATGTTTAAACACTGACCCTTAACACTTACTTAGTTTAATAATTTTAAACTATGACTTTAACTTTACATAAGTAATATTTACATTATATTCATGATGTTAGTCAGAGGGGAACTGGCCCCCACAGAGAGTCTGGTTTCTCCCAAGGTTATTTTTCTCCATTAATCAACATCTTATAGAGTTTTGTGTTCATTGACAGAGTCGACTTTGGCTTGCTCACAATTATTATTTAATTTAATTTAATTATTATTTAATTACTTATTTTTAAACATGATAAACAATCATATTGTATCTAATTACAAAATGATGACTCTAAGACATTATAGACATTACAGTTTTATCGTCTGTTAATGTCTGATCTTCTGTAAACTGCTTTGAAACGATGTGTGTTGTGAAAGGTGCTATACAAATAAAATTGACTTGACCTTACCTGTTATGTATGCCTGTTTTTCTCTGTTCATATTTGTTGACATTACTATGACAACTTATGTAGATGTGCTAGCAAAAGTGACTGCATTCTGAACAGAAAAGAGTCAGATCTGGCCACATTACCCTGCAGTTTAAACACTCTAAAATATCAGATTTTAGAAAAAAATAATAAATTCCCTGCAGTGTGAACAAAGCCATTGTGCATACTTGAAAACAAAATACCAAACCTTCATGGCAGTGCCCATTGACTTTGTGCATATGCTGTATTGTTTTAACGTGAGACTAGTGTGATAGAAATGAAAACCAATCTTCCAACTCCTGTCATGACCGTGTAATGCTAGTAAAGACGTTACCTTTCATATAATACATGTAAGCATACAGAAAGTTATTGTTTACATTAAGCAAACTGACAGAAATCTCGTCAGTAATGCGTAACCTCAAACTACAACACATTACAACATTTTTAAAACTGAATAACAAATCAAAATTATTTGCTACAATATGCTGTTGATGGAGCTGACCTTGTATTAAACATTTCTGTAAGCAATGGTGGGTTCAATGGAAGCATCCAGGAGCAGAATCCAGTATAAAAATGGGAATAATTTCCAACGGACATGTTATCAATGCACTGATTGGTGTGAGCCACGGGCATCTTAACCTGTCTCTTTTTACACATGCTGGCTTGTGTTAAACTTTCTGAACTTTGTTTAATCACACACGTGGGGTGTGAGCGAGTGTGAGCTGATGTGACAGCGGCGCATGTGTTGCCGGCGATTCAGCTGTGTCATGGACAGAGATACACGTTGCAGGAGTTTGACAGTAGAATGCAAGCTCGTAGTGGGCATTGACAGAGCCTTGTCCGCATCTTTTAACACATGGAGCTGCCAGCTGTGTGTCGCTCAAAAATCAGACAGACAGCAACACTGACTCGATCATGTTTGATGCGCTTCATCTCACTGATACAAATCACCCAGCCCGTTTTATTCCAATGTTTGAAATACTGTGAGGCTTGTGGTGTGGAATAAAATCAACATCTTGTTTAAAGTCTACTTACTGAATACTGAAACACTTTTGGAAACACCATTTCATCCACTTCATCGGCAATAAAGAACTTGGTTCCCCTTATGGTTCCTCTCGACTGGAACTGCATACTTGTAGGTTTCATTTTATGAGCTAGTAATGACACTAGTAATGAGTTTTCTGGATCTAACTCTACACAGACAGGGTTGGTAAATGAGTCTATCACACCAATCTCATGTTAACATGCTGAGGTATTATGATTAAACTTTCACAATGGAGTGAACACTTATTTGAGGAGCTGCTCACTAGCCTGTTAGTCTGTAAGAGCATTAATGTATACATGTTTCCCATTAATTCAACAAACTGAGGGATGAATGGAAATCATTCCATAGATGCTGTCCACAGACATTATGTTATAAACAACCTGGATATTTCTCCAATAAACTGCTTGATTTGTGGTTCTTCTAAAATGTTTTTCACAAGCTATTGTTCCATTAGATGTCCTGATGCCTTTTCAAACATGTACAAGATCTTTCAGCTATGCTGTGAAGTATGTGAAAACATCAGTGCGGCGTCCAGCATGCTCCGATAAGAGCTGTGAGGCTGACGTGTATGTTTGAGAGAGTGTGTGTGTGTGTGTCTCTAGAGAGTGACGGTCTCATTCACAGCACTCATCTCTAACACACATGACTGCAGAGAGCAGATCCTGCTGCATCTTCAATATTCTATATGCCCGAGGTAAACAACAAGGGTTAATGGTTTAAAAGCATTCACATGAGAGGCCTAAACAGCACACCTCAACATAGTGATCAATGAAAATAAAAGTTACAATTCAAAACACCAGCAGACATGATAAATAATGAAACAGTCATTGTGATTTTAATGTCCCGGAAACAAATACATTACCCATTATCCTGAAGAGAGATCCACCAATTAGAGAAATTGGATTAACACTTAAAGAGTTCAGCAGTGAACACATACTGCCATGAAACAACAACATCAAAAATTCTATAAAGTAACCTTTATATTTTTTAAATATCAGAAACATGTCACATTTTATATTAGTCAATCGATTTACATTTTTAATCAAATTAATTACAACATGGTGATTAATTATTCAAATTAATCTCATACATCATTATTTACTGAGAAAGTCCCCCAAATAAATGTATATACATAATGCATAATAATATATTTATTTTAGGGCTGTTGATCGATACGAATTTTTAATCGAATTAATTACATGGTGTCCCGATTAATTAATCGCGATTAATCGCATTTACAAATATTTGCTAAGAAAGCCCCTCATATAACAATAATTCAATATATAAAGATTATACATATTTATATCAATATATAATTATACATAGTTATCTTTATATATATATATAAATATTCAGATAATTAAAAAGCATTACATTCTTGTGGCAGAAGAGTTAATCATTGATAAGACAACACAAAAAGCAGCTTTAGAATTCAATGTATTGTTTACTACCATATTATTGATCATAAGTCAATCATTGACATACAGTTCACAGCAATCCATTTCACAAGTGAATCAGTTGGAGATTTATTATGAGGGCTTGTTTAAGAGCCCGTCAATCTACATCTGCGTCAGAAATGCTTGTGTAGCGTCTCGGGTGCATTGCATTATAAACATAAAATGTTTACGTCACTGTGTCAAGTTAAATATAATCTAATACTCAATCTTTAAACACATCTTGAGATCCCTTAGTTCGGATTTGCGCTCTTTCGAGTGTTTTGAACGCAAGAACGTAACGCATGTCTGTGTTGTGGGTTGTTTTCTTCACTGTATAACTGTGTGTTGCTCATACAACTGAAAGTTCACTTACTTCCCTCTGGAGTAAACAGGTGGTACTACAAGTTTGCATTTCTCAGGAATCTTCCTTATTACGGTCCGTGGGCATGTGATTAATTGCGTAAATTTTTGTAATGCTAAATCGACAGCCCTAAATTATTTATTAATCTAATATGTATAATATCGTCTAGGTTGCGTATGTAACCTCCGTTCCCTGATGGAAGGAGCGAGACGTTGTGTCAAAGAAGTGACATTAAGGGTCTCTCTTGAGCGCCGAATATGCCTCTGATCTATGACAAAAGGCTAATGAGAAGTTGGCAGACAGTATTTGCATACCCCGCCCCTGGACATACAAAAGGTGAGGAAATACGTCAAGTTAATTCAGGATTTTTCTGAGGAGCCGGAAATGGTCCAGCCACTACAGTGGCTCGGCTCAGCGACGTGGCCTGGAGGACACAACGTCTCGTTCCCTCCATCAGGGAATGGAGGTTACATACGTAACCTAGACGTTCCCCGTCTGTCGCTCACTTCGACGTTGTGTCGAAGAAGCGACACTAGGGGTCCAATTTAAATCACGCATGGGCTGAACTGTGTACGTGTACTGCTGACAAAGGAGCGGGCAGGTATTCGACGTGCACAGGCGACCAGCTGTGTCAGACTGCACGTACCCTTCCCCAATGCACCAAAACAGTCGTCGGAGTCCTTCTGGTTACCTTAAACAGGGGAACAAGGCGACGCTTGCCAACCTGGGAACAGGCAGAGCCTGGCTGGGCCTCTTTTCTCTCTATGTTTCTCCCCATAGAGAAATAAACGGCCGGGGCCCTTACACGCATCGAGGGAAGGGAGTCTTACCCAGTTTCCTATTCTTTCAGGGGGAAAAGACCCTGCGGAGACCACACCTGCCCCGAAGGGGAGGTAAGAGTGGTTAATACATCACATGGGTTTTTAAGGCGGCATGTGGAAATGGTGCAGTGGTAGATCCAGCCTCGCTAGGAGGGGGGAGTTGCTACAACCGGAGGGCAGCTGGGTCTTCGGCCCAGGAAGAACACCAATTTGCGAACAAGTGCCACTTCAGGGCGTAAAGATGCCTGGTAGAAGGGGCTCTGGCTTGGTTGATCGTGTCTACGACGGTAGGTGGTAGACCAGCTAGATCTTCCGCGTCCTGTCCAGGGGCCAGACGTGGAGGTTCCATAGGTATGGAATGCCAGACCATGCCCTGCCCCTGAGAAAGAAGGTCTTTCCTCAGGGGAATTCACCAGGGAGGGGCTGCCGCGAGGAGTACGAGGTTCGAGAACCAGGCCCGGGTGGGCCAATAGGGAGCCACTAGTGTGACAGCACCTGTGCAAGAAGGCTCACTGGGGGAAATGCGTACTTGCGCAGACCCGCAGGCCAGCTGTGTGCCAATGCGTCTGCACCGAGGGGAGCCTCTGTTCAGGCATACCAGAGCGGGCAGTGGGAGGTCTCTCGGGGGGCAAACAGGTCTACCTGGGCCTTGACAAACCGTTCCTAAATCAGCTGGATCGACTGGGGATGAAGCCTCTACTCTCCGCTGGGCAAGCGTTGTCGTGACAGCGCGTCCGCTATCACATTGAGGTTGCCGGGAATGTGAGTGGCATGACCTGAGTCGCTGCTGGCTCCAAAGGAAGAGACGACGGGCGAGTTGCAACATGTGGCGGGAGCGTACGCCGCCTTGGCGATTTATGTATGCTACCACAGTGGTGCTGTCTGACCTGACTAGGACATGTTTGTCCCAAATATAGGAACTATAGGAACTTCTCAGAAAACAGTCAGCAACTCTAGGCAATTGATATGCCAGTGCAGCGTGGCCCCTCTCCAATGGCCCGCAGCTGCATGCCCGTTGCACACGGCGCCCCAACCCAATCTGGAGGCGTCGATCATGACCAGGACGCATCAGGACACCTGCTGCAAGGGTACTCCTGCCCGTAGAAAGCAGAGGTCTGTCCAGGGTTTGAATGTCTGGCGGCAGGCGGGGGGTGATCACACGGTGCGTTCCACGGCACAATGCTCATCTCGGGACTCGAGTCTGAAGCCAGTGCTGAAGCGGTCTCATATGCATTAATCCCAGTGGCGCGACCGCCGCGGAGGATGCCATATGCCCCAGGTGCCTCTGGAAGAGTTTTAAAGGGACAGTTGTGCCTGGCCTGAAACTGGCAAGGCATCTCAGCATCGACTGCGCACGTATTGAGTCTAACTCCATTCCGATTAATTGTGTTCATTAATTTAACACATTTTAAAAAAATTAATGCGTTAAATCGACAGCCTTATTTTATGCATTTGATCAGAATGTCACAAATTCTGAAAACCTGTGGAAATATTGTCTAATGTTTGCTTTTATAGTCATTTGTTGGATGGGTGAGTGACTGGTTTGTCATCAGATTTTCCTCCATAAATCAAAGCGAATTTCAGACGTGATTGTGATCGTAATACACATCGTGTTCTTGTGCTTTCATACATGTCTACGAATTTCAACAAACTCATGAATGCAGCTATAGTCATATTCAACAATTCCCTTCCAATGTTTTTATCTATTAAAAAGACCAACATTATTGTGTCAATCAGCCAGATTCTCATAAAAGCCTAAAAAATTCATAACACACTTGAGTTCTTATTGATTCAACACAAGCTCAAAAACAAACATCTGAAAAAGAGCTACAGTTCATATGCTCGTGTTGTTGTGGTCAGTGCGTGCTGGGCTTTCTGCTGTATTGTTGTGTGTGTGGCGGCACTTTTGGCTGTATTTTAATACTATTGCTTTGCCAATAGTACAGTCAATACGTTTACTGAATCAGCGTGAGTTCTGCTCTGTAACGATTCCCAATACAGCTGCTCAGACTCAAGCATTGATTCATTGAGGACAAACCAAACGTGATATACTGTTATTTACCAGCCATTGTATTTAACCAGTGTATTCATCCACTATACAGCCATCTCTCTCTCTCTGGACTTACACACATACACATATATACACATACATAAACACACACACACACACACACACACACACACACGCACACACACACTCAAAACATCATGCTCAGTACTAAATGCAGTAACTGTGTGTGTGTGTGTGAGAGAGATACCAACAACTGACATGAGACAGAAGATCATGTGACCAGAAAAGGTCTGCTCTAACCAGATTCACCCTGCTAGACTAGAACATCACAAAACCTGTTAACAGGACATGACACAAAAGTAGACAAGTAATCTGTGTTCATCAGACACACACACACACACACACACACACACACACGCAGTTTTAGGTAATTAATTTTGGCATTGCACTGACCTTGGTTGGATTTGGCTGGTTAATATTAAAATGGGTTTCAGACAGGTCACAAACAGAAATCTGTGGGATTTTAATCTGCCAAACACTGTGTTTAGAGTCTACGCGATACAACAACACTATATGAAAATATATATTATATAGTGGGCATCAGAAATATGAAGATATTGAGAAATGAGCTGGTTTATGTCACATCTCTTGCTATTAAGTTCATCCATAAAATGGAAAGAATAAACAGAAACATTGTGTATTATCCTATTGTGATGATGTATATAAATAAATCCAACAAAATCTAAAATTGTATTTTCTTGACATTTGGACCATATAAAATGGAATTGATGACCTAGATAAATTAACCCACCCCCCACCTCCCTGGTAAATGTAACCATACATTTAAATATATAACTATACATTTATTTGTTTTTCATTTTCGTTATTTTATTTTTGTTCTTATTCGTTCAAACTATATTTAGGGGTTATGTCATAAGATTTATTACAGACAAACATTAAAATAATATAAAAAGAAAAGGAAAAAAGTGAGTGAAAAACAAAAAAGAGACAAAAATATATTTATAATTTTTATAATTATATATATATATATATATATATATATATATATATATATATATATATATATATATATATATATATTTAACAAAAATTATAAATGGTGCAAATTGTGCAATAAAGTATCATATTATATGTAAATCAGTTTTGGTCAAATTTTCAGAAGAGGGAAAATAAAGCACATAATCATCAGTATTGAACACTACTGAAAGCTTCCAAAAAGTTCATCTTCTGCTTAACACCTGATTCTGAGATATTCAAACAGATACTGACACACTCTCATGAAGAGATCTGAGAAATGATCCTGTAGGACTGATAGAGAAGAAGTACTTTATCTGAAACTCCAGCATCAATAAATGTTAAAAGAGAGAAAGATAGACTGACCAACACACTGTTCTAACAGCAGTTACCATACAGCAGCACTGGGTTAAGAGGTCATCTGACAGCTAGTTGTGTCGTTGTTTCATATCCAGAGATATGTTAAGCATTGTGTGAGAGGATGTAAGTGCTTGTCATAAATACAAACCAAATACCAAATACTAACAAAGCGTGTGTAAAATTCTGGACATACTTCATCCGGGAACATTGGTTTTGTCTCGTAACCCAAACAGTAACCAGGTGTTTTTTGCTTACTCTTCTACAAATAATGAGGATTCAGGCAGTCCATTGGCATGCTGTTTTTTGCATACTAAATAGTATGGAAGTGGGGCACAAAAAGCAAGTTCCAAAGCGAGTTGTTCTTTGCTGTAAAAGATGAACAGCTTGGCTAGTATGGTCCACAAGCTAGAATAGCACTAAACCAACCTAAACTAAAAAAACTGATGTTGACCTAGCTGGACTTTTATCGAGGTCCACTTGTGCCAGAACGTCTGATTCCAGATATTGTAAAGCTCAAGCTCTGCAGTCTCGATAGCACTCGGCTGCTCTGTGTTTTGCTGCCGGCACCAAAGTGCACAGAAAAAAGGAAAGTGTCAGGTCTTAATCAGGTTAGCGTGGGCTGTGATGGATTAAGCCACAGCCGGGGAGACGCTTCTCCAACATTAGGGTGTCTGAGATGTCTGTTTGAAAGCAGTCTCATTAATAGCTCTCCTTTAGATTACTGCATTAAGTTTATTAGCAGCTCAAAATCTGGAAGCACTTCCAGCTCTCGTGTAGGCCAAACCGAGCTATGGCATGGTGTGGGGGAATGGTCTCCTCAGTCGAGCTCAATTTCTTCTCTGCACTTTAGTGAAAACAGCACAACAATGTCACAAGGTCTTCTCTTGGATCTACAAGCTGATGTGACATGCGTAAGAAACCCAGAGGAAGGTTATTGCTCAGAGGTCGCTCTCGCATACCTCACAAGATTTAATAGAGTCAGTCATGTTTCATCAACATTGTCTCAGATGTTTCTCCTAAAATAAAGAGAAACATTAAAAACATTTCAACGGAGAGGAAAAAACAGTGGTACAATTGTTGATAAACTTGAACATTACAGAGCTATTAAGTAATGTGGATAGCATAGCTAAGATCATGTGGTCTTGGAAGAATTTGTTGAGAAATGTTTGAGTACATATTGAGATTTCTGACTTATGATTGTAGACTTTATCTTGGCAAATCTGATCAAAGTTCGAGACATTGTTGAGCTCTCTTCTGAAACTCTAGAGGAGACACATTTGAGATTACTGGGATTTTTTTGTCATGGGGCAGGAAACTTTAGCTAATGAATCTCATTCTTGTAGAAGAGAAAACATTGAGAATTTAAATATGAACAAGATCGCATTTGTGAGTTTCCTTTTTTATGGGAAGACATTTCTGGTAAGTCTTACTCTTCCTCTGGCTGTCCATTTGTCATCTGCATCTCAATAACCTAATAGTTCTAATGTGTGAAAATTGATTTTTAGGAACATGCAAACCTTGACCTGCCATTCAATTTCTTGTTCACTTTTATTGAACTTTTTATAGTATTTTTCATGTGCTCTTGCCTTTGATTTACACCAGGTCATTATTGATAATGATTGATTTTTCAGTTTACGTAAAACATTACCCTCATGAGTGCTCTGGAGGGCCGACCCATGGCCTGACAGGGTGGAAGAGAGCAGAGGTGGGTTGGAGAAGGAGGGATGGAGATAAAGACTTTAGAGAGAGATCAGCCCAGACCTGCATAACAAGCCTATCATTCTTCCGTCCCAAGAGAGGAAAAGTGAGCAGCTTAATCACTGCTGAGCTTTTTATGATTACTTTAAGTGTCCTTGACTGACAATGACCAAGTAGAGTCCTGCAAATATCTGATCCCAAGTACAATTTCTTGTTGAAGAAGGTCTGACCCAAGGACTAGCATAGTTTAGAAACTTAAAACCCATCTTTGTGGGGACAACTTTAATTACCTCGGAGCATCTGTCCGGTCAGGTAAGAAGCTTTCAGGACACAGGCCTTCTTCCATCATCGGTTGGCGAAAAACATTTTCCCAAGGATCAGTGGGAAGGCCGACTCCCTTGCTTTGGTTCGTCATAACCCTTGGAGACGCCTAATTTCCCATGAGTGGCAGGCACCTGATCCTGGCAGGCGACATGGTATCTCAGCGGTGTTTGTGACATAGGTAGCCATTTGTCTATGGAGAGGAGCCTGGCTGCGATTCTATGAGCGAGTATTAGCTTTCCCCTGAGGGAGACTTCTAATTAGGTAATTGACTGATGCTCAAAGCAGGTGCATGTATCCGTTACAAAAGGGCTTGACCTGTTCATTATTAAACAGTGACCCTATTCTGTTCTTGTGCCAAAGCCAGAGGTACAGAGTGAAAGTCCTCGGAAGATACGCTCAGAGGTGGGATCGCAATTACACTTCCGATTCATTTGGCTCCAGATGAGGGCGGAATTCACCGCCCTCATTTGCCGGCTGAAACTGGTGTGTGTTTCACTTATAAGCCAAAAGATAACATCTCAGCGAAGAGAAAAATCAAGGAAGATAGTTACCCTCATCAACAGGTTCCACTTGATGAGAAAACAAGAGGTTATCCTAGAGGAGGTTTACTGTCATCTGGACTGTAAAAATAATAAAATCACATGCATTATATATATCAAACGAAGAACAAGCTTATGTCAGAAAAGTTGAACTCCCTGGCTGTTAGTATGAGAGAGCATTTGCTAAGATTATTTACTGGAGTGAGCAGCAGTCAGGATATGGATTGATAGCTGAGAAGCAAATTGATTCAGAGGCTCGAGCTGCAGGAAATAAGAGACGTCTCTGCCATTTTAATTCAGCTGGCCAAACATTTCATTTCAAAGAGCCGGGCAGGGTTACCGCAGCCAATCACAGAGAGGTCGATGTTGATTACATCATTATCTTGAGGCCAAGAGCAAAAGAGCGAAATGAGAGTGATCCAAATGTTTGTTAGGTCATTCTTATTTGGAGGTCTGCTTGAGTTCTTAGAGGTTCTCAATATTAAAATCCAGCTGTCTGTCAATTCTTTAACATTCCAGTGTATTTAGAGGACAGGTGGAGAACGATCCCTTCGTGGGTCCATTGATACCGTTGCCTGGGTGTGTGGAATTCGTCCACAACACACACACATTTCTTACTTACCTGAGAAACTAATTTATTTGATAATAGAAGACAACATTCAATGCTTGTCAAGAAATACAAGATGTTTTTTTTTACAAGATCTGGATATGTACTGAATTTATTCCACAAATGAAACTAAGCTGTTGTTCTATTTGCTACAATAACAGATTAATTAATTTGTACTCTTGAAGACCATTACAAACAAACCTACTCCTTATTGTTAAAGTAGAAACCAGATAAATAAGGAAGACCAGGGCTTGTTGTCATATTTTCTTTACCCCAGTGAATATTTCTTAGGGTAGGTGTATATTTGGACATCAATTGCTGTATAGATACATACCTTAAAGTCTTGACTATAAAAAGAAATGGAAATCTCCACTTTCATTGATCAGAAAAAAAAAACCATACAGTTCAACCCGTATAGCAGGGCGAGAAATGAAGGGGGGCTCAGAGCAAATATGCCATTGAAATTTAAAAAATAGGGCAAAAAATGTCCCCATAATGAATTCTTCTATTTAGGCCTAATTATACATATTATTGTATAAAGTATAAATTGATTTAATCGTTTGCTTAAATGTAATATTTCACATAAAAGTTTGACCTCTTATATTTGTATTTGTTAAAAAAAAAACCTATATAAGTATAAAATGCCCCTAAATATTTAGGGAGCAAATATTGCCCCTTAATGGAAAAGTTAATTTCTACCTGCCATTTAGAGTGTAACAGTTTGGTTCTATCATTAGGTTAATTAATTTTAAACAATAACTTAAAACCTTTAAAAACAGACCTACTGAGAGCTCTGAGGTTGTCAGTCGATGGTATTTGCTTCTTTTGAAGCCTTCACTCTTATTTCAACATTTTATTAAAATCCTGTTTAATAGTCGATTTCCTCCTGAAGAACTACACTACCCATAATCCTGAAGAGAAATCCACCAATGAGAGAATTATGTCAAAACATCTCTGCATCTCTGCCCAATCCCATAATCCACTGTGAATGACACAGTCGAGTCGCTCGGCCTACACTCTCAAACTACTTAAATATTTGTATATTTCTGAAGATTTTACAATAAAATGTAAATATATTGTTTCTATACGTAAATCAATAGTTTCATATTTCTCCATCGTTTTTAATTCAAAGAAATAATTTGCAATGCTTCATTGGATTGTAGTCCTTTCCCTCATTAAAGACGTCAGGTACACAGTCTTGTATCTTTGTCATTTTGTCTGATTTTCAAACTGTTTTTTTGCATCAAATCAAAGTTTGTAATATTGTGATTCTCTCTCGGAGTTGGTTGGTTAAGTTCATGGCACAATTAACTAATTTTATTAAATCATTATGGAAGAGATGAATGGGAAAATACTTCCGGAACTAAGACCACAGAAATGTAAAAGGTATAGTAAAAAAAATATCAAACTATTGTTTTGGTCAACAAAAATATAATGTTAAATTACAACATATAAAATGTGACAAACTTGCCCCAACACAAATATGACATTTCATGATACTCTTACCCTGAAAACAGAACAGTTCAAAACTACATACAGTATATTATTTACTTGACTGCCTTATAGTAACTTTATACTGTAGTTACTGCGATACAGCCCATGTGATGACTAGCCTCTCTCTACTATTGAAAAACAACATCTGGCCAACAACATTTAACATCTATAAAAGGTAGAGGTGAACAGATGAAGGCTGTAATGTGATTTGGGTTTCTGCAGTTTGATATTTATAAATCTCATCAGTCCAGATTAGCATACATCAGTGAATGTTTTCTCCAGAACCTTCAATACTCATAATCAAGCGTCCCTACACAAATAAATGGACAGATATCTCGCTGGCTTGATTGGATTTATTGGAGCATTGATTGACTTGGATTAATCAGATATATTCGTTTGTACAGTGTGCTCAAACAATCTAAGCATTACTGTAATCCAGTCAAACATGTCAACTGACTGGCAGCTCCTCCGCTCTTGACATTGTCATGTCTCGTTTCAGAATTTTCAGAATCAGAATGAGCTTTATTGCCAAGTGTGCTTGCGTACACAAGGATTTTTTTTGGTGATAGGGGAAACAAGCAAGTTCACACAGAACATTACAGTGAGACACAGAATATAAAACAAGGTAAGAGTATAAACAGACTTACAAAAAATAGGATATATAACATAGAATGGCATATGTACATGTGCAAGAGGTAATATATGTGCAAGGTAGTGGTATGTACAGTTATTTGAGTGAATTGTTGGGACAAAAGAGCGACAATGTGAGTTTATTTGTGGTGGATCATGTTTTATTATTGACCATAATCTCTTTAAATCTCTCACTCATGCAAGGGATGCAGCTTTTGTAATCATTTGGTCACTAAGTACATTTTCAAAGTTTATAGATTTATTTTCATTTAGTTTTTTCAATCAATCTTCTGCTGGTTTATTTGTAATTTATTTAGCAAGTCCCCTCATAAAAATCTTATTTTTAAGTCAAATACATTGGGGTCAAAAAGTCTGCAGCCTTGTCAAAATGCTTCTATTTTTCATTCTTTTTCATTACAAATTATATTATCAGCATTACAGTTTGAGTGAATTGGAAAACTCAATGCAGCTAATTGACTTACATTTGATTTGTGACCCAGAAATAATGCAGAATCATAAATATTTCTTCTTCATTTTACGTCGTTTCTTTTTCTTTTTTTTTTTTTTTTTTTTCATTTTCAAAATCCCAAAACATTTTGTTCTTTGAACTGAAAAGAGTTTTAAAGTGGTCTCAGATGTTTGGACCCACTGTAAATGTGATATTTTTTAATAAGATCCTTCCTCTATTAATGGAGAGTTTTGGTCGAGTACTTTAAGAGGACACCAGTTCTCTGGTCTAATTAGTTGAGTTAAATGGAAACTGAATGGAGTTTTGGAAAACCTCTGTGTTCCTCTGTTCAGAAACTGTCCATCATCTTCTGAGAAACTCCAGACTCTTTCCTCAGAAGACATTCTTTAATCTGCTCTCAGATATTCTCTGCACTCTAGAACAGGGCTATTAAAGGCAAAAACATTTTTTTTACGAGATGTAAATGAGAGGTCAAGATCACGTTGACCTCCACATATCTGATCCTGACACTGACTACACGCATGTTGATGAGTTTTATTTCAGATTCTTTGGAAAAACAATGGACAAATAAATGAGACAATCTAGTTTTGAGCTACTTTGAAATTCTGCCCAATTTCTTTCCATCCAGTACACTCATGCTTTCAACTCTGTTTAAATCAATCAAATCGAGTTCAGTTTCAGGAGAACATTCAGTAATATATTATCTAACTTTACACTTTTAAGCCACTTTGACACACATAACTTTGACTACATGTGAAAATGTGCAAACATGACATGGGTCCTTTTCAGGTCAAGATCGGGGCAGAGCCTGCAGGTCATACAGACACTTCAGCTCTTAATGAAAGCAGTAAATCTGATTGGTTTCCCTTCTCGTCTTTTACAAGTGCAGTGTGTCGTGTATGGGAGCGTCTCGAGCGCTTCAGTCTCTCACCAGGTGCACTTGTGTTGCAAATTAAACCTGATCGCAGTTAAAGTGCCACAAGCCCTGAGAGCAAAAATGCTTTTAGAAACTTTTAAATGGTGTTTAACAGCACCTTTTTAGTGCCACTAAAACGTCAGCTGCCTCGCATGGAGTTCAGACCCCCAGAGACAGTGATGACGCTCATTTCTACATGACTGTTAAATATCTGCTTTTTCCTTAAACTGGTGGAAACTGAATCATTAAGAATAAAGTTGAATGTTTCTGATATTTGTATGTACTGCAAGTCTTTTTACAGAGGCATTTGAATGATATATCAAGGTTTGTTTGCAGCTTAGACGTTCAATATTAAATGGAATTGACCCTTCTCTAAGCCATGCCTTAAAAGTGAATCTATCAGTCCTGTCTTTGCAAATGTTGCCGAGCCACCATTTCTCTGACAAGCTTTTGCCTTTTTTACAATGAGAGCCTATGGGAGTAATGTGTGTTTGAGTAGTTTTAAGCAGATGATCTAAAACATTTCAAAAACATTGCTGTGTCACTTATAATAGTGACACAAGGTACCTAGAGATGATGCATGCATTGTTTATCTTTCTATTAAAAAAATCTTAAATCATAGCATGCTCTTCTCCAGATTAATATAAAGTCTGTCATTCCTCATTCCTAAATGAATGTAAAGATTAGCGAGGACACTTACATTTGCTCCAAGGTAAATTAAAGCTTATAACTTAACATTAATTCATTTAGGTATTGATTCAGGTCTTAGTAAAGGTGCTAGTAAATAAAGAGTTCACAGGTGTGTGTTATGAGACGTTATCAGCAGTTTTTTCCACTTGCAATAATGTAATGAGATTTGTTAACAATTTCATTGGACACACTTTATATAAGTTGGCCTTAACTACTATGTACTAACATTAAATACATCCAAGACTATGTATTTACTGTGTAACTATATGTTGTTCTGCAAAATTCCCACATTTGCTGCTACTGAGTTTGAGGCACGGGTAAAGTTAGGGTTAGGATTAGGTGTTAGAGTTTGTTTTGGGTCAAGGTTTGGGTTAGGAGTAATGTTAACAGTGTAACTACACATGTAATTAAATGCAAGTATTGTAAATGTAATTACAATGCAACAACATGTACATAATAAGTACTTTGTATCAAATGGTTAAGTACATAGTAGTTAAGGCAACCTAATATAAAGTGGGTCCATTTCTTTTAGACAAAACGCCAGACAAATATGCCTTGCAATGTTACTCTTCATTCCTGCCCACTTTAGAATATTATCAATTCTGTTTATGAGAATATTTTGCCAAAAACCGCGCCATTTACAGCAACCTCCCATTCATTCTTATGGGGAGTTCTGCAGAGCTTGTCAGAGCAAGTGACCTTAACAAACAAGGGTGAAGATTATCGAAGGGTCAGTTTTACTTCCATAATGTGATATATCTGCATGAGAACAGGAAGAAACAGCAAGAAGCTGGGTTTGATTTTATCCAGTGGAGATTGATTGGATGGTAAAAAGTATGTATTCCAGTTTGCAGACAGTTGTGGTGGTCTCGTTAATCTCGTCAACAAAATTACTAATTCAAATGTTAAAATGTTGACAGAGTTTTTTGATTTTGTCGAAGATGCATCATGACGATAATCAAAAGGTTTTAACATAAACATACTGTTGACAGAAATATAATATTAACAATACACTCTACAAAGAATTGATCCAGTCATAGTATGTTGTAGATTTCCCTGCGGAACTTCATTTCCCTAAATTAACTTTAATTACAGGTTAATTACCTCATTCAGACACATCCTACAGTATATATGTGATATTAATCAGCTATATCCACAAAATAAACGTTATATTACAACTTCCATCTGCACAGACAATTAATACAATGAGAGGTGAACAGGTGAGCTTGTAATACGTTATGAAGAATGCATGACTTAAGCTGTTAAAACCCACAACATTTCAAACACACAACATGTTAAGCACTATCCAGAAGTGTCTAGAAGTAAGTCACTTCTAAAAGCATCTAATACACATTCATTTTTAATATGTTTAAAAATACATGTTATTTATACATTTTCACATCCAAAATGGATATTTGGTTAAAGTTTGTCTGTTAAAGTTTTAACCCATTGCTACCCTTCGCTTGTTTATTAGGTGCTACTAGTTACAAATCAAAAAGGGAAACAGAAAATGTACACAGTAGTGACACGGGGGTATCAGGAGGTTAAACATGTTTTATTTTTATTTATTATTTTACACATTATCATCTATTAAATTGTTGAATTGTTACTTTTGTCGAATAAAATTTTATGCCGTTTTCTCAAGAGTAAAACTGATTAAAATAAATGAATATGACATGAAGAAATATTGACTAAACATTTTCAAAAGACAGAAATTATCACAAAAATAAAAAATAAATAACTGAAAATTAACACTCCTGAAACACCACTTACACACATTGGCTGTAACTTAACTGGTCTTACTGATGTCAGTCACAAAGGAAAGTCATTTCAGAGGTTATTTGACAAGAGCGAAAGAATCTTCAACTTATCTCCACAACACACGTTAAGCATTATTAGTTCAAAAGACTTACATTTATATCCTGTCCTCTGAGTAACACCAAAAACTTCACTGTAAATTGTAGCAACACCTCTTCCTCGACCCTTCAGACATGGCTCATATTAACCTGGGAGAGTAGATTTATTTAAACTAATATATTCATCCGGTTTAAGCCAGTTTCAGTCAAACAGAGCACATCCAATCTATGATCTGTAATAATTTCATTGACAATTAGTGCTTTGGTAGAAAGAGATCTAATGTTTAGTAGCCCTATTTTTTATGAGATATCTAGGTGATACTGTCTCTATATGTTTTATGGGACCTGTGTGCCATCTCAAGGCACCTAGCAAATGTTCAGATTAGCCAATTTGGGAGGCCTTTAGCCCCATTGTACTCTTTCATATAAAATTATGTTAGTAATCTTATTTACTAACTTATTACTTGTTCAAAACTGTAAAAAAAAATCAAATCAAATAAAAAACCTTTGTGTGTGTGATATCATTATTTAAAAGTATTATTAATATTAATGGCCATGGTAAAAATGTCTCCACCGTCAGATTTCACTGAGAAAATGGTAGAAAAAGACTCTCTCTGTTTTCTGTATCTAGCCAAATCTTCCCTACCCTGTCCCCCATCTCAAAGTATGACTGTCTTGCCCTGAATAAGCAAAACCAAAACCAAAATATAATTATATCTGTATTTCAATTGGGTCAGTTCTCTGAGGCAATCAGACGACATTTAGTGCTTCAGCTCTGCCTCAGCAATTTTAAGATTCCCTTCCAACTCCACAAGTTCTCATGCTTTGGATTTTTTAAAGAATGAGGCATATCTGACCCCTAAGAACCACCTTAAGTGCCTCCCTAGTCACGCCCACCAAAGATATTGAGGACCAATTGGTCTCCATATAAGCACTGAATTCAGCCTTTAACATTTGTTGGAAATCAGGATTTTGCAAAAGGGATTCATTAAAAGCGCCAACTAAATTATTTATTTTTCTCCATATGTGGCACAACCTCTAAACTCAACAAGGCGTGATCTGAGACTAAGATGTTTCCAATTGAACAAATCAACAACAGATGAAATGAGGGACTTAGATATAAAAAAAAAAAAAATCAATCAATCAATAAATATTATGTACTTATGAAAAACATTTATAGTCTCTCCCAGATGGGTTTAAATCTCCAAATATCTGTAAGACCCAAGATTTTTACACATCCAATGAAGTGTCAATGTTGCTCAAGAGGGTTTACACACTTTTTTTCACTATGATCAAGGGCTGAGTCAATCAAAAAATGTTAATCTCCTCCCAATAAAATATCATGAGGTTTGTCAGCGGCTTGCAACATCCCTTCAAGATCTATACAAAAAAGCCCTGATTATCAGCGTTAGGCACATAAATATTAGCCAACCTTTGCCCCTGAATTCTGCTAAAACAATAATGACCCTTCCTAATTTATCTTTAATCTGTTTGAGACATTTGAATTGTAGATGTTTACTTATCAATGTAATGACTCCCCTGCTCTTACATGAGCCAGCACTAAAGAAAACATGTCCACCCCATTTCTTCCCAAATTTTTCAGCTTCCTGCAGGGAAAGATGTGTTTCTTGAAGAAACGTTATATATCATATTTCTTATGTTTAAGAAAATAAATTGCCCCAACCCATTCATATTCCACATGGAGAGAGAGACAATCCACTCATATTAACATTTGACATTTTAACATATGAGAAAAGATTGTGTGACAAAAATAAAATTATAAAGACGACATTCCAGCATTAGTGCAACAGTCAAACCCCAAACTTCCCCCGAATGAAACAAACAGAAAAAAGAAAAATGTGCGCATTAACCTCATGCACGACAGTGACAACTGGCCTCCACGGTCCACATACTCCTACGAGAGCCCCTGTGGCAACTTAGCTGTTGGATTGCTCAAGTCCGGTTTTTCTATACAACTTTTGTGAGACAGAATTATATAACAGAAAATAATCTATAAAACAAACTCCCGCAAACACACACACACAAAAAACATTAATTTTCCTCGGTCTTTATTTCTTTCACTGTTATTTTTACTTGGCATACAAAGAATGAAAAATAATTTTATCACCATTCATTTAGATAAATCATTAAATTTAGAGGGTAAACGTATATCTTACTATTTTAATTTATTTCCTACTACAATAATCTGCACTACCAAGATCTTGGATAAATTTTTCTAATTTCTTTCACCTTCATTTTTAATACACACTGTTCATATGAGTACCTTTATTGTTTTGTGGGGCTCAAATTCTCATACATACCTATTCTCAAACATACTTGTCCCCACTGTCCACAAGAGTTTATTTTCTCATACAGTCACAGATATACTCACACAGACAATTACACATACACTTTTCCTATTCTACACTCCCTTGAGTGACATATAATTTCTGCTCATCACTGATACACTTCCTCAACACAGTGAAAAACAGTGTCCTGCAGGAATTCACATCCTCAACACAACAGAGCATTACCTGCAGGAATTTTTGCCTTATACTTTATCTGCTTTCATTTACTGCTATCCGTCAAGGCCCTCTTAACAGTAAAAACAGATCATTGCATGCAAATATTTCTTCTGGAATCAGAATTCTTTTATTCCTTTTACTCTTTAAATGTGTTGGAGCCTTTTGAGTGTCTATACCATGATGGGCAATCTCTGGCAAGCAACACAAACAAATTATATAAGCTAAGAATTCAAAATCCTCAGGCTCTGGAGATGTTAAAAGACACTTACATGTATATACCCCTGACAGTGCAGCTGACCAGGGACTCAGTTTGGATGGTGCGGCGGGAGAAGTTCAACATCAGCTGTCCATCATGTCTGTAATGCTGACGAAGGTCATGGCGGACTTGGAGGATCTTGCAGTAATATATAGATCGCTCACTTCCATGAAGAAGAAATTCTCTGTGTTGGTCACAAGAATCAAGGATGTCGAGAAATGGATCAATTATTATAATTAGCTGCTAACCCACTAGCGACCATAGTAGATTTGGAACACAATTGGGAAAATTTGGAAGACCTTGAGAATCATAATCGGTGAAATGTCTGAACTGTTGGAATTCCTGAGCATGAGGAAGTCTGAGATATGGTGAAATTCCTAGACGCGCTCTTCCCTAGTCTGCTCAACATAACAAGCCATAAGCTGGAAATCTCTGGGAAATTTCTAGACGAGCTCACAGGGTCCCAATCAGAGATCGGCTCGGAGATCGGCTGAGGGAGACAGGCCCCAATCAATTCTGGGCAAATTCCTGAGATCATCCAATAACAATCTTGTTTTAGGAGTAAAAAGGAATGCTTAAATTAAAAAGAAGGGTGAAACTGACTAATAAAAAATAATATTTTGTAACTTGAGTATGAAAAGTAAATACAAACTATTAAAAAAGTATATGAAAAGTGTGTCTGTTTTACTTTCTGTGAGTTGCAACTTTATCGGTGTAAACTTGATCAACCAACAAAAATAAGATAGGTATGGATATTATTTTGTTAGGGACTGTCTGATGGAGAGATTGAGTGAGATGCTATTAGTGCCCTGAATAAACAGAGACCAATGACACCTTACTCTGTAAGGATGGCGTCAATAATAGTCTACAGTCTTTGAATGGGAAAACCTCATCTCTCTTGATGCCTCTACTCAGACATGGGCATGCCGAATTTAGAAAAGATAGATAGATTACTTTAGTTAAGATTAGATATTTTTTTTGTATTATCTTGTATTATATACACAACCCAATAAAGCTTAGAAAAGTAAAGCGAGTAGAGTCGAGTTAAGTCAAAACGTAGCGTGCAGTGTCAAAGTGCCATTTGATGCTAACTATGTTTTACCCTTTCTGTTGTCATCATTATGTGTATGTTGTTTCAATAACTCAGTCTGGAACAAGTATATCACCATTGCAGATGGATGGGCCAGAAGATTTATTGAAACTGCTAATACTGCAGGAGGAAGTCCAAAGAAAAAAAACTGAAAATGATATGGACTATTATCTGGTAGCCATATCACCCTGCAGCTATTGCCTGGTTGCCCACTAAAGCTAAGCAGGGTTGAGCCTGGCCAGTACCTGGATGAGAGACCTCCTTGTTATCCTGCTCTTCTGATAATCATTACTGATTTTACATTTCAAATGTGGATTAAAATGTATCTGGATAAGTTGATTTCAGACTTATACAACCAGTTGGGTGTATGATTTACCAGCCTGCCATCCATGGGTTCAATACCCATCACTAAATTGTTCTGAGGGTCTAAATTTAAATCCAGCATAACCGCTGAGTTATTAATTTATAGAGTAAATATTACAAACTTAATAGCAAAGTTAGAGTTACCTATTGGATTGGTTAATTGAGTATCTTTTTCTAATACAACTATTTCTAATTTGAGATTAATCTATGAAGATATCACTTTAGAGGCATACAGTTTCTGCACAGTGACATTTGTCTCTATTATTTAACTGAATCATTTGTCAGGAAATGCTGAGAAGTATAAGAGTATAATAACTGAAAAATCGTATTGTTAAATTATGCTAAACATTAGGATATTAAAAATAAGAGACATGAGAAATTAAAAGGATGTAGTGTATTTTACTGATCAATTATATATAATAATATTTCTGCAATGATGTTACCAAAAAGATTGGCCCATCATTACATTTCAAGCCCATAAAAATGACAATGACTTTATCATTAGGGGAAAAAACGCAGCAGATTTAGAAGCCAAGAAGGCTTCTGGCTGTCAAGTTGGAGTATTAGCACCAATGGTTCTTTTTTACCACATCCACAACTGGATGTTATAATTCAAATTCAACAGAAAGCAGTCCATATGAACATACTATATGGGAATATAGGGGTGCAAAGAAAAACTCACAAGGTATATGGCGTTTTCATGATGGACATATGGTTGCATCAACTAAGCTTCTCAATGTTCTTATTACTGATGCGCATGATTTTGTACATTGTGTGGAAGAGATAAGGAGAATTAAACAACCAGGATAATGGTCTCCATTTTTGCAAGCGAAGGTTGATGAGTTTTTTATCCACATGTGAAGCCTATGAAAAATAGTGCATGGAAAGCATATTATGCTTGTGGTTCAATCCTTCACTGTCATAGGTCATGAAGAGCTAACAAAGCTTATCGAAACATCAAAAGCCACAACATGTATGTCAGATCAAATACCATCTAAGCTCTTATCCATCTGGGCTCTGAGGTTATTTTGGGCCCTGGAGAAGTTTTGACATGCCTTGACATTTGTGCTTTTTTCAGTTGCTTAAAAACACATTAATGGCTAAAGTCTGATAACACTGTATTCAGCACAAACTGGGCTACAATAATCTGTGAGCAACATGTGTGTACATGTTTGTATTTTTGAGAAAATAATGTTAATGCGTGCTTTTTTGAAAACTAAATGTTTAAGTAATTGAAATAAGGCCATATAACACATACTAAACATTTGTCCACAAGACTTTTGATAATTGGATCTTGTAGCCTAGATTTTTTGCTACAAAATGATGTGAAAACCATCCTGATCACTCATTCATACAAAACAATATAGCCATTGAACTTTTGTAAGACACTTTTAGTGTTAGAAAGGTCATATGCGAGGAGGCGTGAACTATCATGAATACTGATTGTAATTCACACCTGAGGAGACAAAGACCCCTCCCTTTGGCCTATCAATGAGGAATGTGACAGAAAGAGAATGCATGTGAGGAGACTTAATGATCAAAATCAAGTTTTAAGTTAAAAGAAGTAATCTGACTATATATTTTCTTTACATAAAGACTTTACTTAATTTTAGACCTACACTACCCTTTAAAAGAGGTCTTTCCTGCACATTTATTTGATCCAAAATACAGTAAAAACAGTGATATTGTGAACTATTTTTACAATTTAAAAGAACAGTTTTCTATTTTAATATATTGTAAAATGCAATTTGTTATCAAAGCTGAATTTTCAGCATCATTACTGCAGTCTTCAGTGTCACATAATCCTTCAGAAATCATTATAATATGATGATTTTCTAATATGGGCATATTTAAAGTGCATTTTACTCATTTAACCTGAACACATATTTGCAAGCACACGCTTTGTTGATGATAATGAGGCAGCATAAACACTAGATAAAATATATTCTAAACATTCATATTATTTTTATATCATATTACATATCATATTTATATCATACATCATACAATTTAAATATCTGCTTTAGCCGAAACACTATTTAAATGTAACTAAACCTTGCTTATTAGGACATATTTCAAATTTCAATACTCTGAATCCTGGCTGGCAAGTCTGGAAAAAGTCCCACTAGTAAAATATGTACATGTTTATATAAAATACCATGTCAACTAATTAAAAATAACTTGTACACCACTTTGTTTCATACCAATTACATTGCAGGAGGTTTTTTTTTATTTAAAAGTAGACATTTTTAGCTTTCTTTAGACATGTTTCATGTTTGTATAAGTATTTGCGGATTTTCAGTTCATTTTTGTTATGTGTTTCAGATATATGCTCGCGAACCCAGAGACTGCTGACGGCTCACCCTTTTTATTTTATTTATTTTACAAAAGCACAAGGTTTTGTTGTTATTGTGAGTGTACACAAATAAAAGTAGACCCTTTATAGTCTCTAATGATGTCTTACAATTATCTGTATGCCCCAAAATGACGGAGAATTTTATGTTGTTTCTGCTGTAATGACGAAAAAATCCTGCAGGATGCGCCGGCGTGTCCATCGACCCCAGAGGGTTAAAAGAAAAGTTAAGTATGAAGTGCCACAGGGATCAGTTTTAGGGCCTTTCTCCTTATATATGCTTCCCCTGTGAGATATTATCAGGAGTCGTGAAATAAGTTTCCACTGTTATGCCAACAATACCCAACTTTATATTTCTTCAAGACCCAATGAAATTTCACAATTCTCCAAATTAACAGTGTATCAATGAAATCAAAGATTGGATGGCCAGAAATGTCCTTCTACTCAATTCCGACAAAACAGATGCACTAATTCTTGGACCAAAAACCTCTAAAAATAAGCCGTTAAAATATTATTTGACTCTTGATGGATGTACTGTTACATCATCTTCAACAGCGAAGAACAGCATTCTTCCACCTCAGAAATATTGCTAAATTACAACACATGCTCTCTGTTGCTGATGCCAAAAAACGAATTAATGCGTTCATGACCTCAAGACTAGATTATTGTAAAGCATTACTGGGAGGATGTCCAGCAAGATCAATAAATAAACTTCAATTGGTTCAAAATGCAGCAGCCAGAGTGCTGATGAGAACCAAGAAATATGATCATATTAGCCCCATTTTTATCGTCATTACATTGGTTACCTGTTAAATTTTGTTTTAATTTTTAAATGTATTAACTACCAACAAATCTTTGAATGGTCAAGCTCCACAGTACCTAAATTACCTTCCACCATGCTATATTTCATCACGTTCATTACGATCACAAAATTATGGCCTGTTAATAGTTCATAGTAGGGTTGCACTGATACCAAAATTTTGGTTTCGGTACGATACCAGCCCTGGTACCTCAGTATAGATACTAACTCGATACTTAGGCAGCAAACACCTGGGTACACCATCATACAACTGGGTGTGATAAAGTTAATGTTCGAGTGAAGATATATACACTGGTGGCAAAAGGTTTGGAATAATGTACAGATTTTGCTGTTCACCATAGTGACATTCAATTGATCACAAAGAGGTCAGGACATCTTTGTGATCTTTGTGCCATCACTCCAACAACTTATCCTTGACTAATCATGCTACATTACTAATTTGGTACTAAAAAAAAATCACTTGCAATTATATCAAACACAGTTGAAAGCTGTTTGTTTTTTTTAAATGAAGCTTAACATTGTCTTTGTATTTGTTTTTGAATCGCCACAGTATGCAATAGACTGGCATGTGTTAAGGTCAATATTAGGTCAAAAATGGCAAAAAAGAAACTGCTTTCTGTAGAAACTCATCAGTCAATCATTGTTTTGAGGAATGAAGGATATTCATTGCTAGAAATTGCCAAAAAAACTTAAGATTTCATACAAAAGTTTACACTACAGCCTTAATAGACAAAGTACAACTGTCTCTAACAAGAACAGAAAGAGATGTGGAAGATGTACAACTAAACAAGAGGATAAGAACATCAGAGTCTCTAGTTTTGAGAAATAGACGCCTCACACAGAATTCTACCCGCTCAACACCAGTTTCATGTACAACAGTAAAGAGAAGACTCAGGGGTGCAGGTCTTATGGGAAGAATTGCAAAGAAAAGCCACTATTGAAACCAAAAACAAAAAGGAACGGTTAGAGCGGGCAAATAAACACAGACCTTATGGAGCTTTTGTGGGATCAGTTAGACTGTAAGGAACATGAGAAGTGCCCGATAAGACAGTCACGTCTATGTCAAGTGCTTCAGGAAGTGTGGGGTGAAATGTCACCTGAGTATCTGGACAAACTGACAGCTAGAATGCCAAGGATCTGCAAAGCTGTCATTGCTGCACGTGGAGGATTTTTTGATGAGAACTTTTTGAAGTAGTTTAAGAAGTTCTGAAAAAAAAAATCAAATTGTAATAGTAATTTTTCACGTTATTAATATCCAGACTATACATTTGAATGCCACTGTGGTGAATAAAAGAACCAATTTCTTTCCATACAAGCAAAATCAGTACATTATTCCAAACCTTTGGCTGCCAGTGTGTGTGTGTAAATATATATATATATATAGCTTTACAAAGAGCTTTACAGTATCAATGAAAACATTAAATGAAAATTGATTCTGATTACCTGAGGCAAAAGGCTGCCATGGTTGAATCACAACATGCTGATATACAGTACACTTGCATTTGTGATATTGCTTACAGATTGTAACACCATTTAATAATGTTAATAATATAACCATTTAATATTATATTACTGTTACTATGAGTATTATTGTGACTGCTTTGAATATTACACTTTTATACAGTAGTAATATTTATCTGTAATAATGTCTCCAATTTCACGCACTTTCACACAGGTTGATTGGAGCTCTCATTTCAGCGGGACTTTTATTTTGAAAGACCTTTGAAGTTCTTCCTGTTTGTGAAGGGTTCGTTATATCAAGCTTCCCATGACTCATGAGCTGAAATCTCAGAGCTGCAATTGAGAAAGAGTTAATTTAAGAGTTCACAGCCATGTATACACCCAACACACTGATCTGTGGCTCTGCAGATGGATACTATTGGACACACTGCATGAAAATCAAGCATTAGTAATGTGTGATGCGTTTGTGTGTGTGTGCGTGACTGTGTGTTCGTGTGCGTGCCTGTGAAGGAGATGACAGAGCAGAGAGGCACCTCTTATTTATACTGTGGCATGCAGCACATGTGACTGTATATTAATAAGAATGTTTAATGATATCCTTCTTCTGTTTAATGATCACAATTGGCCATATGGAGGCTTTTTATTATTATTTTCAAAACTCTCACATTACATTACATTTTTCTAATGGCAGCATACTTTAATATGGTACAGAAATTAACAACAAGATGATATTTTACCAGTTTAAATTTTTTGGTATTGCGATATTTTGTTAGTACCGGTATAATACGCAAATATCAAAATCCACAAAAGGAGGTAGATCCTTTTCCTATTTTGCTCCTAAACTATGGAATAGTCTCCCACTACACTGTTCGAGACACAGACACAATTGCAAGTTTAAGTCTAGACTAAAGACTCATTGAGGCAGGGTGGAGGGCGGGGCCGGGTGGTGAATCTACACACCCGGTCCCTTATCAGGCTAATCAAGCCTCCGAGAGGGATAAAGGCCGACTGCGGAGGATTGTGCGGGAGAGAGAAATAGTTTATGGACATGTCCGTCATGTGTGTGTTGTTGTCTTTTAAGTTTATAATTAAAATATTGTTTATATTATCAAGCCGGTTTTGGCCTCCTCCTTTCCATTGACTGATTTCTGGTTCTGTCACCAGAACCGGCCAAATTCAGCTCTGTTCCTGCTTGGTGTCAGACTTCACTGCTACGTTTCTCTGAGTGATGACAACTAAATGCAGCCGTTACCAGCCAGAGATCACTTCAGACTATTTCGATGGACTTCAGAGGATGAACTAATTCCAACTCCAACTGGAAAACATGGGATACTTCATATGCCACTGCCTGAACCTTGGACTTAGGATAGACCTCACTGAAATGACTGGCTGGTTGAACTGTGATGCTCCTCACTCATCTCTGCCAATATCACCTTGGTCTAATTATGGACAACATTTCTGAAATGGAAAACATAGACTATCAATGAATTGCCAACTAACAAGGACAATTGTATCTATGTAAACCTCTGCAGTTGATCCAGGATGGTCTTCAAAGACATTAGTCATTAATCTTACAGTTCACACATAATCTTTGTTCAAACACTGGCCACTCCACACGGTGGAATTTGTATTCCCTTTGAAGTCTGTGATGATATTAATTCCCTGCCACATGCTTCTAGAGTCGGTGGTGCGAACTGCCAAACACATCATCGGAGGTGAGCTTCCCTCATTCCAGGACATCTATTCCAGGTGGTGTGTGAAAAAAGCTTGGAGGATCATCAGAGTCTCCAGCCACCAGAGTCAAGGGCTGTTCTACTGCTACCATCAGGCAGGCGGTACCGCAGCATCAGGACCCACACCAGCTGACTCAATGACAGATTTTTCCCCCAAGCAATCAGACTTTTTGAACTCTTGATCTCTCACAATCAATATACATCAGCACTGCCATACATTTATAAAAGACTGCCATAAATGATATTGTCTCTTAACAACACACTGGCACTGACAGCCTGAATGTCAATACAGCACAATACAACTTACTGTATATTTTATATATACTATTTTTATTGTATACTGTGCAGTGGTGTAGTTTACGTGATATGCAGGTATATGCGGTATACCCACTAGGAAAGCTCAAGGATTTCCGTATACCCACTTAAAAAAGCACGAGGGTACGTAACAACATAATTTTGTTACAGAACTTTCACACCTTCATTCATAAATTGACACCATCTGTGTTGGGAAGCACTGACTTTTGGACCATTCTGGCTTCCGTGGCCTGTGACCCGGATCTGGCTTCCGTGGCCTGTGACCTTGGCCTGTGACCCGGATCACCTACCAAGGAACAACAATGCAGTTACTTGGTGGTCATTTTCGGCACATGTTTGAAATTAACAAATGTGAATCACCAAAGGAGATATGAAACGAAAGCAAACTCAAACTACACTCTTTCAGTGTTTTCGTAAGACTGCCCCTGAAGCTACTGCCACTACGGGTGACATTGCAGCTGCAGCAGATGACACAAAAGGTACAGAAACTACAGAAAATGAGCCAGGTGAGGCTCATGCTATCCTACATTACAGAAAAGGAGCCTTTTGCTATCGTAACATTACCTGGTAAATTAAAGTAACGTAACTGTAACAGCAGGGGATTGGTGGTATATTGACTTGTATCTAGAACTAGCTAAATTCACGTTAGTGTGGTGGATCAATGAATGCGGGAAAAGGGGAGAGATAACTTAGATACTGTGTGTGTGTGTGTGTGTGTGTGTGTGTGTGTGTGTGTGTGTGTGTGTGTCCGCGCATGTGTGTGTACAGTAGTAAACAGAATACAATGTTTATATCTCCTTGTTTCAGATGATGAGACAGATGAGAACTCCTGGCCAGCGTTGTGGACTGAAAGTCAGGCTAGGGAATTTAAAAACAGGCATCCTTGGTTAGAGTGGAGGGACAGAAAGTTAGGTCGATATCAGCACACAAGCAAAGCTGATATAAGGTATTGAAATTCCTGAAGTCAATGACTAAGCAAATGAGAGTTAATTCATGGTAATATTAAATGTGCATTCATATAAAACATTTACACAATTAAATTACTATATGGTAATGTTAGTTTTCAATAGTTGTCAGATAATTAGCTATTGAAAGAGTGGGACATTTTTCTCCTTTTGCCTGCTTTTCATGCATTTGTTAGTCATGGTGTGAAGATTGAAAACAGTTTATTAAATACTTTTGAGTAAATTTTGGCCCTGTTCAGCAGATGTTATTGCTAATATAGATACATAACATGTATGATGATGCTAATTAGTCATGGTTTTGTTTACTTCCAGGTTGTGCTGTTTGCAGCCCAACAAAATCAACTGGCATCCTCACAGAAAAAAAGAGTGTCCATATCTGAGGAGTGGGTGTACTTTAAGATCCTGTCCTCAAACGCAAACAGATCGACATCTCTGGCCTCTTTGAGGAACAAGATACGACAACATGAGACATCCAGGGCACACGAAATAGCCCAGGAGCTCACTGAAAAGGGTGGACAGGATTTACTTTGGGTGGACAGGAAATTTGGTGAGAACTGTGTCAGAGACTGTGTTGGCTGAGACAGATGCTGTATTCAGAGCAGCATACTATCTTGCAAAGATGAACCAAACTTTCACTGACCATGACAATCTCATTGAGCTTCAGGAAAAAAATGGTGTCAAAATAGTTCATATTATTGTGTCGTCTTCAGGCAAGTTGTCTGTTTTCATTGATGAGGCTACATCTCTCAGCCACAAATCTGCCATGATTGTCAATGTGGAAGCCTCAGTAGATGGAGCTACTCCTGAATTTGTGTTCCTGGAGCTTGTTGAGCTGGGGAGCCAAAGGGCAGAGGATATAGAAGAAGTCAACTTAACTGTTTGGATGCTGCAGGCCTCAGTGAAGAGAGGCTTCAAAAGAACTGGGTCTCATTTGTTTCTGATGGAGCATAATGTTAGGCAAGAACACTGGTGTGGCAACCAGGCTGACTGCAGGTACCCTAACCTCTTCACACTGCACTGCATGAACCACCATCTGGAACTGGCTGTATCTGATGCTGTGGATGAGGTTCAGGCAGTCAACCATTTCAAAGCATTCATGGAGAAGATGCACAATCTCTACACTCAATCCAATAAAAATTCACAGGAGCTTCTGGAAGCAGGGCAAGAGGTGGGCTCACAAGTCCTGAACATTGGCAGAGTTTTATGTATGGATGGGTGGCCAGCAGCTTCCGTTCTGTGAAGGCTGTGTGGAGGTTGCACTCAACAGACACTTTGAAAATGCTGTGGGAGACCAAACAAGAAACAGCAAAGAGAGACAATCTTATAGAGAGGCCTGTCACATTGTATGCAAAGCAAGTCATTCCTGTGTGAGCTTGGATTCATGTACGATGCACTGTCTGAACTTGCAAACCTGTCTCAGCAACTCCAGGCCCATTCAATCACACTCTTGAGAGCAAACCAGTTTCTAAAGCGCACCATCAGAGTGCTGGCATCATTCAAAGAAAACCCAGGAGAGAAAACAGAGGAGGCACTGACAGCACAGGCTTTGGGACATTTTGGATCAGTTCCCCTGGAGTCAAATACCACACCACCACCAATACTCACACCAATCAATGCAAAGCAGTTCCTACAAAGTCTGATCTACAACATGGAGAAGCGCCTCTCATTTGAAGGTGAAATGCTTCATGATCTCAGTGTTCTGGATACAGGCAACTGGCCATCAACACCTGGCATACGGCATGGTGAGGCACAAGTGAAACGACTGTACAGGCGGTTCAAACTGCGGTTACAGACAGTGAGCCTGAAAGCTTAAAACCACTCATACGATGCATGCAGACCATCCCTAGCAGCACTGCTGAGTGTGAAAGGGGCTTCAGTCTCATGAACAATGTATGCACAGACAAAAGATCTTCACTGTTGTTGTCCATTGTAAGTAATTTGATGATGATCAGCATAAATGGGCCCCCTGTAAGTCTTTTTGAGCCAAGGAAGTACATTACAACATGGTTGAGAAGCCATCGCTCTGCCACGCAAGCAAGGAGGCAATGCACACCTCAGATCCCAGAGTACAAACATATTTGAAAAGCTTTGTAGGCTTCCAGGCTACAAAGTGACTTAGTGACCCCAGTAGTGACTTAGTGACCCCAGTCCTCCACATCTTACCCCACCCCAAGGACACTTCCAGCAATCTAGGTGGAACAGGAGCATTGCTGTCTGTAAGTGTTCCATTCATTTTCCAGGGCCTGTGGACTAACACAGTGAACCCTGTATGGATACGTTGATGATTTTAAGTGCCTTTTCAGCCTTTATTTATTGCGGTGAAGCTAACTTTGTTTGTTTTTTCTTATTTTAAGCTTATTTGTTTTGTAGCAGTTCCTGGATGCTTTCTCATGCATTTAAGCTGATACAGTGCATAGCCTAAGTTTGACAATGGTTTTGGAAGATAAGTGTGCTTGAGAAGATGTGGACTGATTTTTGTGTATATATTTTATAATTCAGTTCATAATATTCTGTAATGAATGAGTGTTTGTGATATAACTGCATGAATGTTCATTATTAATACTTCTACTGATAAGCTTCAGCTTTCCATTATTGTTAATAATAGTTGCAACTTGCACTCTTAAATGTGCATTGAAAAGTCTTGTGTTGCTTATAATCAATTGACATGTTGATAACACATAAGCAGTCTTTCAGAATGCTCTCAATTACATGTTAGATGCATACTATATGCGTCAGTGAGTGTGGTGTCGCTCTGGGACGGGTGAGTTTGAAGCTGGGAGGGAAAAATCACAGTATACTTACTACAAAAAACTAGACTACACCACTGATACTGTGGATTCTATATTGTGTGTAATGTATACTGTACATTGTATATTATTATTTGTATATTGTGTTGAGTAGTTATGTGTGTATTGGTTTTGTAAATTGTGTTGTGTAAATTTTATGTTTATTGTAATTGGTATATGTCTCATCACTGTCTCGACCGCTGTCTTGCTCGGAACTGCACCCAAGACTTTCACCCACTGTGGCACTTGTGTATATGGAGAGACAAAAAAGTGATTTGATTTGATGTTGCATATCATTTTCTCCTAAAACATTGGATGGCAGAAAGAACTATTATGGCACCTTCCTAAACCCCAGTAGCACAGTAACAAATAGTTTGACATTAGTGGGAAGGAATAGATTTGTTACAATGGATGTGCACAATGGGCTCATTTTGACTCCTGGAAAAGGCCATAGAGATTCATTTGTGAAATGGGCAGGCACTAAAATTGTAACACTAAAATGTACACTGTTGATTTTCTACAAACAGTAGAAATCAGAAATTGTTGTTATATAGATAAGATATCATAAGTGATTGAAATACATTTTAATTGAGACATCCTTGGCCAATGTTTGCCCATTTAAATAAATAATTATATATATATATATATATACATATATACGTGTATCTACACACTACCATTCAAAAGTTTGGGGTCACTTGCCTGAAAAGATTCTCATGATCTTAAAAATCTTTTGATCTGAAGGTGTATGCTTAAATGTTTGAAATTAGTTTTGTAGACAAAAATATAATTGTGCCAACATATTAATTTATTTCATTACAAAACGAAAATTGTATTAAAAAAAAGTCTTTGAAATGGATGACCAATGAAAACAAGACACATGAACATGGAGGGAAACAGGAATCACATGTCTAGGAAACCACATGACATGAAACAGGACATCAACATCAATTTTGATTTTGTGTTGTCTGAAAAGTAGATCATTTTAGACTGACATCTGTTTGTTTGTGGTCATCATGTAACATACAAAGTAAAACCCCTCACAAAATCAGGAGCTTTATTTTCATATTGAATTTCCTCTAAAGTCATATTTTTTTCCTTTATTATGGAGCAAAATGAAGATTAACGCATTGGTGTCAGTAGTGGGTGATGAAGGCTCGTGTGAAGGTGCAACCCCGTGACCCTTTCACTCGTCTGCTTGTAAAAACGGCTATGGGAGGGGGCACCAACAAGTGAAGAAATGGAAGCCATGTGACTCGAGACAGCACCTATAAATATACACAAGATCACAGAGGCACTTAATGTACAAGAGAGCAGACGGCTCTTTTACCATTGCCACTACAACATCTTAAAAACTGCCCGTCGTGTCATATGAAACCAATAAAACACAAACACTTCCTTGCTAGAAAAAAAAGTCCTGTAAGGCCACAGAGCACTGTCTAGATTTCAATTCTTTTCTTCCATTTTACCTCCCCCAAGACGGCCTGAAATCTCAGCAGATTGAAAACATCTCAGGATGGATTTGAGACTGTGTGAAGATGTTTTTCTTCTGTTGAAACTGTGTTTGGCTGCAGTTCAAGGCAGAGCAAATCTAATCTAGAAAAAGATTTCAAATGCCAAACAGCACAAGGTTTTTCTCAATGTTTGCTAGTGTAGAAGAATTTGAATAGAAAGTAATGATTGAATTGAGCAGTCAAAGTTCTTTCACGTTGTTTCAACACTCATGAGGTCAAAGGAAATGACCTTAAAGGGACAGTTCGCCCAAAACTTTCATTCCTGTCATTATTTACTGACATAAATTGAATCTTGTTCATGTTCATTTTTACAATGCGCTTTTCCTTGCAATGAAATAAGTAAAATAATAATACATAAACACCATTAAGATATCATAAAGGTGGTTCATGTGACTCGTGCACTATTTTCAATGTCCTTTGAAATCATTTGATAGTTTTGTGTGAGGAACAGACTGAAATTTAAGTCACTATTCACTGACATCTTCCTCTCTGTCATAGCTCTCAAATCTCATGCAGCTTCACAAATATTCAAATATGTTACATGAAAATTCCTTACTCCAGGTTTGATATCAATAATGTCGACTGCCATTCGTTCTTAAAGTTTAAATATGCAGAAGTGCTAATGAGATTTGAGATTTTCGAGGCAGTAATGGAAATAATAATTTTCTGATAATAACAGTCTGTTCCTCCAAAACTAACATATAACTTCAGAAGACGAGTTGTATGGACAAGTTTTATTGTGCTGAGTGTATACGAACATCAACTTTCATTGTATGGAAAAGAGCAGCAGGAACATTCTGCTAAACATCTCCTTTTGTGTTCCAAGAAAGAAATTAATTTAATGACTTAATGAAAGAGTAAATACATTTTGATTGTGGGTGAACTATCCCTTTATGTCTTGAATCTAATCACTTACACATATTCCTGTTTACTTTAAAAATATGGGTCATGTCACATTGAATATACAATTTCAAGTGATATCTGTTTATTCAGTTTTTGTCCATATGTCAGTTTGAAGTAAAAGTGTTTAGATGTCATAAGATAGCATTGTGTGAAGAACAGAGTGAAAAGTAAATGTTTGTGAGCATAAGTTGCAGCTTTACTCATGATTTGCTTGAAAGCGAATAAAAGTCATTGTTATTATAGCGATCTTGTGTTCAGTTCACCAGTAATCAGCCGCGATACGTCCAACGAGCCATGTACAAATAAATCTGCAAGAATTTGGTGATTCTGTGAGACTAGGTTACCAAACGCACAGAAACGTAATCCAGAGCACATTGTGAGTGCGTAACCGTGTACAGGGCTGGTCTGGTGCCGTTCTATCAGCACATGATTTGAGATTGAGCAGTTGTGCGAAACAGGAAGGATGACATCAAGCCCGCTGCCAGAGCCCTTCATGACCTCATATGCAGGAAATGAGGGTCTGTGTTTGGAGCTCTGCAAGGCTCTCTAGTATCGCCAATGATCAGCAATGATCCAGACAAACTGAGAAGAAAAATGAATCATAGTGATGAATGGGATTGCTCTTCAATAAAGACGTTAAACTGAACAAATGGATTGTTTAATTTACACAGTGTGAAAGGGGTTGGGGTGCAATCAGGGATGAGAAGTGAAAGGTAATATGTTCATTTGAGGGCAATGAAATAGAAGAGTCCGTTCAACAGGTTGAAGAAGAGCAGCTTCAGCCAAGAAACGTAATGGTAATCACTCGGATGAAGTGGGAGGTGGAGCCGATGACTCTAAACACTCTCCACTGCCCACATGCCCCATGTACCAGCAGTGGCGTCAGGGGCCGGTCCAGAGCCTCTAACGCCGAAAGGCTTTAATCAGGCCAGAAGCCCTAATGAATGGAGGCTGAGAGTCTGCAGAGGAGCGGAGGAAGAGGGAAGGCAATTTCTGGAAATGATTACTGACTCATTTCCTTGTTTATCCTGCCTTTGAAAGAGAGAGACCCCCACGCCTACCGGTCCTTCAGTCCATACAACCGTTGCCGCCCCTGCAAGCCCCTCTCGCCTGCCACTCTTTCAGGATCATTGTTGTCCCACTTTTGAACATTTGGCACAGTAGATCAAGCCCGATCTGCTTCTTTTCATGTACCTTCTCTTGCCCTTGTTCGCTTAAAGGGGGAAAGGCCGCTTAGTCTGAAGTTAATAGGTGGAAATCTCCAAGTAACCTCCCCAACAGCTGTCTCTTCAACCTCTTTCTCTTCCTTCTTACGATTCCTTCCTTTCTTACGCTTGGGCCCTCGTGGTTTTGTTTTCCTGCGCTCTCCTCCCTGAACCAATCAAAAGGATGAAGGCAATGGGCTTGCTTGTTGATAAAACAAGCACTTCAGCGAGTTTTTCCAAAATTGGCTTTCCACACACAAGTGGCTTGAGGCCGGAAGGGCTGTGAAGGACATGCTGTGTAAAGCTCTCTTGTTTTCATCCAGATCTTGTTGAAAAGAAGAATAGAAAATGCCTGGCTGCTGGAGTTGTCTTTCATTAGGAGTCCACCCTCAAAAGGCAATAGGAGTTTTCAGTCCCGCAGGAGCAAGCATTAATGACGTAAGAGGTCTGAATGCTGAACTTCACCTTTACACGGCTTCAATTATTCAATAATGGGTTTGATGGAGAATGTGGAGACAGAGCAGAGCAGAGTGAATGGGGTAGAAACCCATGAAAACTGCATACTTATAGATGCGTGGTTCAGTTATTTATATGTGTATTGTTGTAAATCAGCAATTAACTTTTGACTATTAAAGTTGGAGTTGGAATGGGATTCACTAACTCAAAATCATTACAAAATTCGTAAAGTAGAATGGGTGGTTAATGGGGCTTAAGCCCCGATTTTTTTTTCGTAAAGCTCAGAATGTTTTTATCATCTTGTAGGGATGTAAAAAGTAGCAGTGCTTTGGTATAGTAATAATAATACATTATTATTATTAATATTAATACATTTTGATGTCAAGTAAAATACAGTACACACACAGAGCACTTTATTAGGTACACCTGTACACCTACTTATTCATGCAATAATCTAATCAGCCAATCGTGTGGCAGATATGGGTCAGGTGCTTCAGTTAATGTTCTGGCAACAAGGGCGGGAACCATCTCCAGGTCTAATAGCTCAGAGGTGGCTGTGACGTGACATGGAGCATGATGATCTGGGGCAAAAGATGGCGCGAGCTCAGTGACCATGATGAGGAACTCTGGCTCGGCGGCCATGAATTGGAACTATGGCTCGGCATCCACCTCCCCCACGGTGAATGGTGTTCCACTCATTAGAAGGGAAAAGATATACCGAGTCAAGCTGTAGGTGTTCCAACCGTCAGGCATTAAATCATGTGAGAACATAAACCAATGAACAAACAGAAAAAACAGAAGACAAGACACATGAACATGGAGGAAAACAGTACATCACATGACAAGGAACACATGACAAGAAACAGGAACTAAATTTTACAAAATAAAAGTCACGAAATACATTAACACACACATTAAATATTACACTGGGCTAAACCCCCTGAATATCCAGTGACCCTACAACCACCCCTGACTCAGTAGCATCTTAAATTGTATCTGTAATACACACCCTGTAACTCCAACTGCTGCTGGTGGCTTATATCTTTCCGTCACGGTGATTAATTCCCTTAATTCTCCCGGGAGCAAATTATGACCTTATATTCAAACATGCAGCTTCCCACGCATTTTTGTCATGTGATTTCTACTGGCAAGAAAACACTCAACCTGGTTGTCCAGTTGCAACAACAATCAGGGCACTTCCTTGCCATTTTAACAGTGATGTCATGCTAGAAGAGGTCAAACGCAGCTGACAAGTGCAAACTCCTGCAGTAACTGCATGTGCAAACCACAGTGTTTCGGAAGATGTCGAGCATTCTTCTCCAAACCAGAAGACAGTCACTCGTCCGAACCCCCTGATGCTCCTATCTCCTGAGCTACAGTATTACAGCGGGCTGAAGGTTTTTTTTTTTTTTCTCGATGTCAGACCTGTCAGCTTTTCACTTACAATTAATATCTGCCTGCTTCAAGCTCATCAGTTGTCACAAGTTTAGCACCCAGTCATACGAGCGGACAAATCAGGCTAAGGCAGAATGACACCGCTGGTGTGAAAGAAGATACTAATTCTGGATAATTAGCTGACAAGAGCATGAGAGAGAAGGGATGGAGGCGAGGAGGAAGGACGAGAGAAAAGTGGCAGTGCGTTGTAAGCGTTTCTGTCAACTGGCGACGTCTCTCTTGTCTGTTCCCCTGACCTCTTTTGAGTCTTCTTTGTCCTCAGACCAAAGCTTGCAGTCATAATACTGCTTTTATTAGAGAAGTGATAATAGATGTGAAGGTATTTTTAGCCAAATCTCTAGTTACCAAAGCAGAAGATGCTTTTTTGCAGAGTGCAGTTATTAATTAAGGAAAACTCTTGGGATATTGGCTTTACAGAAAGCCTACTTAAATATAATTGACATTTTTAGAGTATTGAAATGCATATGCTTCCAAAGCATGAGACACAACAATGCATGTCTACATAAATGAATTAATATTGATGATGAAAAACAGTAAAATAGTGCACAGTGTGTCTGCACAGTCCCTGAGTGAATGGACTGACCATTCAATGAAAAACTCAATTTCCATTTGAATGCAGTTGTCTCTTCTCAGCTTTCATAGAAACATTCCACTCATGGTAACATGATCCAAATGACCGCTGTATACACAGCAATTAGAAACATACATTTTTTCAAATTTCCATAATGTGGGCTTTACATATTTGCAACATTGTCTCTATGGCAGTGGTTGACTATGGCTCATTGACTCACATTAAAACTTTGGTAACGCTTTACATTAATGTTCCCTTTATTAATGGTGTATAAAGTGGTTCATTAATGGCTAATAAGTCTTAATAATAATTTAAAATACATTATAAATAAATCATTGATATGTAGTTACAACCTCATGAACAAAAATTGCAACTTTCATGCAATACTTTCCAAATAGTGAGTATTTGAACTTACGTGTTATAAATGCTTAACACAAAATTATTCATTCTTATATTATTAGAAAAAGCCCCAAATCGTAATGTATGTCACAATACAGCAAAATAGACAATCATAGTGAGATTAAAAGGAGGGATGATGTCACTTTGTGTTTATATTTATTACTGTTATGTCTTTACTCACTTGTGTTGACACTTTCCTTGTCACGTTGATGTCAAAAGAATGGTGCTACTTTGAGTGCTGTTCTATCTTACCTGTCCTAGTTACCTAAAGTCCTCTGCAAAACACTTTTCAGATCTTCATGCTCATTCACAGCAGATATCATACAGTATAATAAAGACTGATGACCATTAAACCATAATTTTTTTATGTACTTTATGTACATAGGATTCGAACGATGGCAGTTTCTTAATAAATGGACACATTATTGTAAAGTGTTACCAAAACTTAAATTAGATCAAAACCAGATATTCAAGATAATGATGTTTCTCTTTGGTTGTCACGAATCATGGAATTAAATATGACTCTCTCAGCAATGATGTACAGTAAGTGTATTAAACCATAGTCGTGGAGATCTGCCGTCACACGTGTGCCATGTGGTTTGAATCGTCAACCTGTCATGGGTTTTGGTGCAGTAATATGACAGGTGTAAATTTACGGTGTTGGGGTATGTAGCAGGTCATTATCACCATGTGGCGGTGTCTGCTTCATAAGGAGAACATTAGAGGACATTCTCTGCAGCAACAGACATGACTGAAAATGTGATGGACATCCAAAAGCCAAGCTATTACACGTCCAACACTACAGCATGAATAAACCAGATAAAGAGGTGAGGGAACATCACTGCAATGTCTTTTAATGCTATACATTTTAAGAATGAATCATTGTTATTGGAGCGTCATGAATATAGGAGCAGTACAATACCTGGTCCAGAGTAGGGCCGGGGTCACTCTTTTCTCTTTGAGTCCAAGACAAAACATATAAAACAAATAAGCATCAACGTTTGCACTACAGTCACAGGAAGTCTATGACACTGACACTATAATTAGTTAGAGGTTACAAGCTTTGATTTTTGCACAGAATTACACTTGAAGCCAAAAGCCCAGTGGGCTCGAGGAAACACAGACTCTGACATGACAATACACTCGAAGGGGAAAAGAAACATTCGCTAGCTAATCTGAAGTGACATTTTGGATGTCAGAATTATCACATCAGCCTGTGGGTTTTAACGGCCATTGAAAATCAAAGCCTCAAAAAGACTGTTGAGAACAGGCAAATATTTGTCAGATCCCACCATGTGCTGAATTGCACTGCAATTTTTATTTTATTTTTTAGATTAAAATATCACTTTTATTTCCTTCACTGCAAAAAAATTTTTAATAAAAAATTCTCACTAAGTGTTTTTGTCCTATATTCTGGAGGAGAAAACAATATCTCAGCAACTGACTGTCTTGTTATCAGAGAAATCTCAACAAGATTTTGAGCAGTTTATTCTTAAACCAAGAACAAATATTGTGCCATTGGGGTCAGAAAAATACATTTGTTTTCCCTTTGAATACATTTTTTTTTCTTAGTCCATTGCCCATACAGGAATCTGATATATGGCCATATCTGAAAATAAATTATAGTTCATATATTTGATTATATATGTGTAGGTATATATTCAGATTCCACTAGTATTTTTGAAAATACAGTATGTTACATATATTTCATACTGCACATATGGCGGTTTTCATATATGTTCCATATTTTTAGAAGTATGTGACTTTTTACATCAGTCAAAACCATACATGCAAATATATGTTTACAGATATTACCATATATAACATTTCTGTATATTTTATTTCTTGCTATAAGAATAAATGTTATTCATTTCTCTGAAAACAAGACAAAATATGTTGCCAATTTGCTTCTCACATAAAACTATCTTGTTTTAATCATGTTTAGATATTTTTACTGGAAAACAAGACAAAAATACTCAATAAAAATATATATTTTTGCAGTGATCAGATCAAGACCAAATTAAAGGAATATTCCAGGTTCTAAACAAGTTAAACTCAATCAACAGCATTAACCCCAATACTGTACATTTCGACTTGTCCTTTAAATTTCTTTAAAAACAAATTTAAAAACATTTTGACAAAAAACAGCATAAATCTGTTACAGTGGGGCACTTACAATGGAAGTGAATGGGGCCAATCCATAAATGTTAAAATACACTGTAAAATCTAATTAGTTAACCTTACTTTAAAAAGCATGTACTCCGATTGCCTTAAAAAAATGCAATTATTTGGCAGTAAATGTGCTTATTTGAACTTGGAATAGTCCACTTTACTTGAGCCAAATAAATATATTTACATGATTTTTTTTAAAGGCAATTGGTTTCCTCACTTTTTTAACATCTTAAAATCCACGATCCCGGATCCGGGATTTAAAATTACGTCAGTAATAATGTACTTCCAATTTTAAATGTATGCGGAGGAGTTATAAGCTCATATCTGGTACCATTTGAAAGCTTAGAATGTCTACTTTCTTGAGATATGCATCACTTTGGCATTTGTTTTACACTAAGTAACTTATTTACAATAAATTACATAGTTCCACCCATCAAAAGTCGTGTCATAATTATGTGCGTTTTTGAATATGCATATTTCTCATATCGCTCAAATATGACGCACATGTACAAACCATGTATCAAATGAAAGCTCTCATTGCCAGTAAGAAGTTCCAATAAGTCTTTATATTGAGGTATAATCACATATCTAATACACTTCGAATGAATCATGAAGTATACAATCAACATTTGTAAACATACAAGTGAAATTATTGAATATTTGCCGTGCTACTCGCACTAGACAGCACAGTTAGCCACAAATACTACATAATCTTTTACCTTAGGTTATTCTCTGCAAAATGAGCCGTTTTTCAGTGTTTTCTGTGGTTGTGTGCCCAAGTAATCCCTCGAGTGCAGAAACACCACAAAGTAATGTTATATGATATTCAACAATCCAGGAAAATATGTAAACATCCGATCCGGATAAAGCATATATTGCCGTAAAGCTTAGACCCTCCGCTTTCCGGCAATGTCTCTCAAGATCAAATAGACTGTGAAGTGATCACTAGGTAGGTTAGGTGCGCAAAACACACAGACGCGTCTCACCAGACACCAGAGTGCATATTTACCACTTTCAACAGTGTTTTATGTAATGACAAAGGGTTTTCTGTAAAATTACACTGGGATTTTGCATTTATAGCACTGTATATGGGTATGGGGAGACTTTAGATTTGGGTAGGCGGAAATTACACCAAAAAAAGGTAATATTCCTCCCTTCAAATAAATTTAAATAGATATTAAACAAAACATGATACAGACAAAATTCCTTTTTCAGGTATTTGCTGACATCTAGTGGAAACAGCCAAAACTGTCTGCTTGCTGCTAGGGTTTACAGGGCTTGAGTTATACACTTTCAAAAATGAATTTATATAAAAAAAATCAAAAAGCGCCTCTTTTTTTAGGAGGGTTATTACTGTTCAGACAACATATATTTAATTTTTTTTTATTTTTAGCAGTGTTTTATGCAACTTCAAAGGGTTTCCTGTAAAATGACACCAAAACTGTGTATTTAGGCCAAAGTATGTGGGAATGGGAAGCTTTTTAATTTGGGTAGGCCAAATCCAGGCGGAAATCCCCAAAAATGGCAAGGATCTTAAGAGGTAAAGTCAGCTTATTACATTTTACAGTGTACTCACTGTTTCAAAAGTATAGACACAAGAAGTGAACAATAAGTGTGATTTTAGTGTGATAAAAGGTAAAAACCTTTTCTGTGTAAAGTTGTACACAAAGTTGTTGGTCAAAAATACACGACAAATTAAATTCAGTGCTTTTATAAAATTACAGTATACGATTTTTGGAAATAAAACAGAAGTAAAGCATATGAATTTTTGCAATGTGAATTTTTGTATTCATTATTTTATATATTTATTGACAAAGTTAGAGCAAACCTCATAGTTTCTGTATGACTAGGACTGATTCCCAATGAACATCAAAATTGAATGCACTATAAGTTGTTCAGATAAAACATCTGCCAAATGTATAAAAGTAAAAGCAACAAATAAACACTCCTCTCATTAATGTATTCATGTAACTTCTCTAGGACAAGGGTGCCCAATATGTCGATCGCAAAGGCAATGCTGGTAGATCGCACAAAATTTGAATGTACTTTCAATAAGTTTTAATAAAAATAAATATAATGTCTTTCCTTTTAGTTTCTGTCTGACTTTCACTTGACGAGTAAATATTGACCAGGCGAGGTTTTGTTTATTCAGTTGCCATGACAACTAGGTTTGCACATACCGCCTTCCAAGGACTTCTGAGAACAGAGCGCGAAATTGCGATGCTACTGCCCGGATTAGGCAAAACTGTCTGATTCCATTCAGTGCAAGTCATCAGAATAAGGTAATTGCCCCGGCTATTGTAATCTATTGTGCTGTAGGTGTTTTGGGTTTAGTGTTAAAACTGAATGATATCAACATTGAACATTTTTATATATTTTTTTATTAATTAGAAGATGAATTCCATGTAGGGATACATGCAGTAGTCCCAACAAGCATTTTCTTATTTTAAATTAAACTGTGTTTTTTTTTAGTTGGTAGATCTTATTGAGTTGGTTATTTAAAAGTAGATCATCACACAAAAAAGTGTGGGCACCCCTGCTCTAGGAGGTCACCTCAACAGACCTTTTTGTTGTCATTTGATGTACTTCAACAAACTTTTTGAGTTTTTAGCATGGCAGAAGATATTTACCAGAATCAATAAATGCATCATATTTCCATCAGAATGGCCACATGTACCAAACAATTCAATCGAAAACTTGATTAAAGAAGTTAACCAACAGTTGAGCCTGTTCCACTCATCTGGGCAGGGTGCAAGGGTCGGCGAGCACGGCAGAGGTTGGGCGTTCGACAGCGGAGGTCCTACGTATTTGAAATGATATCCATTACTGTTTGTGACAGGCTTACCCGAGCGCACGCTTTGATGCTCTCTCAGACTGACAAGCTGAGCGCCCTGACACTGATGCCTTTGAGCACAAATCAGAGGCGCTTTCCTGCAACCCGCTGGCCGAAGCAGCACTCCATGTTTTAGTACCCCTCCTCTGTCGTGGCAGGCGTGAAGGAGATGCAGAGAACTGAATGCATTAGAAGCCCAAATCTCATCCAACCCTCCGCACTCAACACTCTCTTATATCACTTCTCTACTGTCCTTCAAAAGTATATGACAGTTATCTTTAGAGTGAAGGCCATGTGCATTACAGGACAAAAGCAGCTCTTTATGCTATCTAATGCTGTTTCACTCTCATGCTTGTGTCAGTGATGACATCTAATGCATTTTTACTTGCTTGATTTTAAATAAAAGAAGATGCATTTATCCTATGCAATGATAGTGAAATATGAAACAGAAGAATCAAATTGTTCAATAGAATCATAAACATCAGGGTAAGTCTCCCTTCCAACAGAGAGCAAAAGTCTGGTTCCGGAAGTAAAAATCCCATTCATTTTTCCATAGGTGAATTGAATTTAACAATAACTTATAAACCGTTTAAGACAGACCTAGCATGAGCTCTGAGGTTGTCAATAGATGCTATTTGCTTCTGCTGAAGACATCAGTCAATGTAATTTAAAAAAAGTGTTTAATTGTGGAATTCCTGCTGAAGAACTACAGTACCCATAATCCTAAAGAGAGATCCACCAATCAGAGAATCACGTCAAAAGAGCTCCGCCCACTCCCATGATGCACTGTGAATGAAACAAAAAAATTATCTAGAAACAAGAAAGTGCAATTAAGCTTCTTTTCAGAACAGTGCCATAGTAAAAATAGTTAACACTTTTCCCATTTCAACTGGAAAGTCCAAGTTATGTCTTAATCTTCGTACTGATAGAAACAGTGATGCTGCATGGCTTGAGCAGAGGGTTGCTTGAGAAAGGCAAAGCGTGAGGCTCTCCCTAAACTCTCAAAATACTTATATATTTGATATATCTGAATGTTTTGTTATAAAATCTACAAGTAGCATCTTTAAATCAATAGTTTTATATTTTTCCATTGTTTTTAATTTTGCAGTAATTCATGGGATTGTAGTTCATTCCCTAATGAAAGATGTTAAGTACCCAGTCTTGTATCTTTGATTTGAAGCAAAAAAAAAAATGTATAATGTTGTGATTCTCCTCGGAGCTGGATGGTTTGGTTCATGGTGCATGTTACGAATGAGGCAGCGAGGAGAGAGGATCTAAATGCAGGTTTCTTTATTTAGCAAAATCAAAACAAACACAAAGGAAAAACCCTCGATGGGGAAACAAACATAAACTAAGAACTCGGGCAGGGAAACACAGATCAGGCTTGACAACATTCAACAAACAACAAGGTAATGGAGGAACGGGCAGGGTTATATACACACAAGGCAGGATGATTACAAACAAGACACAGGTGAGAACAATGACAGTGAACACGAACGCTAACAAGGAGACTATGGAGTTAAATAATGGACAAAAGTGAAAACTAAGGAGCAAGGTGAAACACAACAGGGTAATACATGACAGTGCACATCTTTTTTTGAAGGTGTAACGAGTTTAAGCTTGGAGATGGAAGGGAGGAGACAGGGAGCAGTGATGCGGTCAAGTAAGGTTCTTTATTTCTCTGACTTCAACACTCTGCGTGCACACTTCTCTGTGCTTTTCTCAGTTCAATCAGATCAGTGTAACACAAACTTTGTCAACATAAACTTCTCTGAGTCTTCACTTTCAGAAAATCCCCTGAGGATGGGAGGGGCTGCAGCCTATACCCCCCCAAATTAGTCCCCAAAATCAGCAGATGGGTGAGGCGGGAACTAACCGCAGCTTCTACTCTTATGTTTTGTTCCCCGAAATTTAATCAGCAGTGTCACCATAGGGTATTTGTGAATATCCCCATGCACACACTTCACCCTCACCGTTTTAGCCTTGCCCAATGACTCATGTTGAACTAAGCATTGGTGGACCGTGGTTTGATTACAACCCGTGTCCACCAATGCTTGGTGAGTACCCCCCTTGATCCTTACCGCTATCCGGTATGCTCCGGCCCGGTCGGGGGCAGCCTGCGGGGTGTCGGGGATCCGGACCACCATCCCCAGCTCCATCATAGGTCATTGATCCCATAAGTGCCCCAGATCCCCGCAATCCCAGCAGGTTGGCCCAGACGCCACGCCCCCACCTGAGTCGGCAGACACTTATAATAAAAATAATAAATTGATCAATTGTCACACATTATACATACATTTCTGCATATACATGGTGAAATTATTTATTTTTCACATATCCCAGCTAAGCTGGGGTCAGAGTGCAGGGTCAGCCATGATACAGTGCCCTTGGAGCAGATAGGTTCAGGGGCCTTGCTCAAGGGCCCAACAGTGGTGTCTTGGTTATGGGGCTTGAACCCCTGACCTTGTGGTCAGTAACCCAGAGCCTTAACCGCTGAGCCACCACTGCCATTCCACCTGAGGGGGAGAGCGGCAGGGCACTGTAGAGGGAGGGGGTGCTCTCCACCACCTCGCACGGGGAACTGGCCTAGGAGGCGGAGTTCCTTGCCTCTGCAGGGTAGAAATGGGCTCAGGGGAGAGAGCAGAGTGAGAGGGAAGGGGGGAACACACAGGGGGAGAGGAGAGAGAGAGCAAGGAGAGCTCTTCCGCCCTCAGGTATGCCACCATATGGTCCTCCGCGAGTTGGACAGCTTCCTGCAGTGACGCCAGGCGGGGGCACTGGACCCATTCTGCTGTTGGTTTGGGCAGTCAAAGGATTAGCTGCTCCAGTACCACCTGTTCGAGCACTCCCACGACATTGCGGTTCGCCACCAGCAGCCATTTCCGGCACGCGTCTCAGAGCTGTTGGGAGAAGGCAAACTGGCAGTCAGTCTTCCACAGCTTCAAGGACCAGAAGTGCTGGTGGAACTGCTCCGGACTAAACGTCAAAGGCCAGGAGGTTAGCTGCCGGCAATTGTTTGGCAGCAAGCTTGGCTTCCCCTGACAACAATGGAAGGAGCCTGGCCGCTCACTGGTCACGCGGCCAGATCTCGGCAGTCCATTCAAACAGATTGAGGAAGGCCTCTGCTTCATCTACCACCTCCATTTTCAAGAGCGTGTGTGGGGGAAGGGGGCTGCTGTTGTCCTGGGTTTCGGCACCAGTGTATGGTGATGGAAGGAAGGAGACGGAGAGCAGTGATGCAGTCAAGTAAGGCTCTTTATTTCTCTGAATTCAACACTCTGCGTGCACACTTCTTGGTGCTTTTCTCAGTTCAGTCAGATCAGTGTAATACAAACTTTGTCAACACCAACTTCTCTGAGTCTTCACCTTCACAATAAAACAAAACACTCAATTGGACACACCAGTCACTGGTAACTCGTGCCGTTCTCTCTCTCTCTCCCATCCGGCGGTGGCGTGGCCATTTATATGCCACTCTCCCCATGCTCACTGGAATTAGAGACAGGTGTTAGACATAATTTAGACATATCAGGTGCAAGAGCCCTTACCATATTCTCTCTCTCTGGATGGGCGCTCGAACAAGCCCCCGCTGCCACAAAAGGATTTTATGAAATCTCTATGCAAACAACAAATGGGGAAAATACTTTCAGGCTGTTGAAAAAGCAGGCACTGTTGGTCTCTATTCATGAGTGTGGAATCAAATTGGCCCACCCCAGTATATTGAATTAGAGGAAATTACTACATACAGAGGAATTTCATTAGTCCAACACAAGTTATGCGACAGATAATATACAGAATATTTAATTAATTTAGAATAAATATTTCTTAATATAAAATATAAATAAATATAAATAATTTTTTAAACAGCCATCAAACTAGATTTTAATTTGGCCATACAGCCCCACAAAATGTCTACCCTATTGTTTTAGATAGCGTTTAAGAAATAAAAATTGACATCAAAATGTTAGGTATATTAGAGTATTCTTTGTTATGAAGTTAATTTATTAAATAAAATATCAAAGTTTGAAAAAATCACACTGTTGTCCGAGAGTGATAAATGTCAAAGTACTTTACAGTAACTCAGGGCATTTTCAGACCTGTAGCTCATTTGATTTGTTTAGAAACAGGGGCTAAAATTGTTAATGTTGCATTTTCTTTTTTGGTTTGGTTCTTTTTCACAAGGCAACATTTCAAAACAAACCAAAGCTCTGTCAATAAAAGTCACATGTGAGCAAACTGTCCTCTTATTGGTCAGAATGTTTGTGCGCTGTTCTGGACTTTAGCACATCCATTGATATTATGTTGTTCATATATAAGATGATAATCATGTACAAATTTGTCAACATTTACAAATGTTCGAGTGTTGTTTGTCACACTTTGCTAAAGCTTACCGCATTTTATAGAACGCATGTTCCAGTCAGAGTTTGAGTTGTAAAATTTATGTCATGGAAATTTATGTTATGTCCATCATTAGTTGCTTTTGCATTATTTCTGCATTGAAAAATGTATTTTCTCATGGTCACAGAGCTCGCTCTCGCACAGAAACAGCAGAGAAAAAAGTTGTGGAACGTCGTCACCTACCTGTTGTCCTACCGATCCGGGAGAATTATAAAACAACTCATATATTAAATGTGCAATTGTGTCTAATATAGTCGCCAAAAGGGTAAATCTACATTTTGATTATAAGTAATGGTGGCTTGCTGACATACAGAGTTCCTCTCCAAAGATCC